>NC_089787.1:48434103-48531603 GCF_040412425.1 Macrobrachium rosenbergii | reverse complement strand
GTTGAAAAAATCGCAACTCGAATATGGCTTAGCCTACACTAGGGTAATCAGTACCATCTATACAATCTATACATATAAGGTAGCCTAGCCTACACTACACAGTATACTTTATACATATATGGTATAGTAATTATTAGTGTCTGCTAATTCTGCAGGTTCAATGCAGATTGACATGATAAGTCAGTATAAAGAGAAACTGAAAAACAAACAAGGCCTAGCCTGCACTTTCGTATATCATATACGGTAGCCTAGCCTACATTATACTGTATTCTATTTTCACATAATAACACCGTATTATACAAACATTCAAAATGACGAATGTGCATCTTTTCCATGGATCTTTTAAAAAGTTATGCTTTACTACACTATATTCAACTGTAAATATTCTTATATTGCTTTTGCATTATAAATTTCGATCATAGCAATCAAATGTTTTGGTTTGGAAATCGATCACGCAGTGTTTATTTCACCACATTTAACTCGGCTCAGAGGGCATTTCTTGCTTCTAGTTAGCGTAAATGAATCTCTAGATACTTTATTTATGAGGAACATATATATTTTTCGTTATAAGAAGTGTTTTTAAGTCAAAATATAACTTAAATATGTCTTGTTGTGAAATTAATTTAGCTATTTTTTTTGTTAATAGATAATGTTGGTGGCTGGCCGTTTGGGGGGCATGTTTGTTTTGTGTAAAAAAAAATCATGACTCCGTTCGCTATTTTCTCTTCATTTCATCATCATACTACGAACTTTTCGTATTTATCTTTTATCGGCGTGAAAACAGCAGTAATATATGTTCTTTCCCCAGTAGTTTTGATTAAAATACTTTCCAATTTTATTTGCAGTCGAGTTTTATCCATGTTGCCAATGCACGATAATTTATAGTCATTAGCAGCTTGAACATTCTTTTCTCAGCTTCAACTACAACTTGCAGCTTAAATTTACTGTAGCAATATATTTCCTTGCCGATCTTTTCTCCGAAGCGGATAAGGGTATAGTGTAAAAATATATCAGTACTTAACGTCATTTTTAACATAACCACGGTAATTGTTTAACCGTACGATGGTTGAAATACAAGCAAACCAGTTGTTATCCGATTCGGTTATTAGCAAAACAACAGTTTCTCGTTCGGTTGTTTATTGCTGACGCATTTTCGCAAGAGTATAAGGTACTAACAATACTTTTATCATTCTCTTCCTTTTTTAACTAGAAGATGGAATAATGAGATGGAGAAAAAGAAGTTGGTCTATTGTAAGTTGGTCTCTCTTGCTGCCTGATTCTATGGCAACTGTACGCTGTTGCCTGTGCCCGCTCGAAATTTAAAAATATTTTCTAAATATTGTCATATTGGTATTAACTGCTAACTCCATCGTAAATTCGAATTATTGTCACTTGTGCACTACCTGTATTTACAAACACACAAAAATTGCAAACGAACACTGACCTATTTTAACTTCCAACACAACGAGAGCAAGTGAGGTCGGCTCATTGAATTAATGTACCTATTCCAGCCTCTCAGGCCAACGTATCGTACACCGTACGCTGCCTGATTGTACATTGTTGCCTGCACCAGTCGCCCGCGAAATTTAAAAATACGTATTTTCAAAATATTGTCGTATCGATATTAATTCCTAACCCCATCATAAAAGCGAATTATCGTAAGTCGAATTATTGTAAGTCGAGCACTACCTGTATATACATATATACATATATATATATATATATATATATATATATATATATATATATATATATATATATATATATATATATATAGCCTCGATGGCTCAGTCGGTTACAGCAGCATAATATAGAGGATTATTATCACTGATCAGAGAGGCAGACACTTTGTTATCCGTAGACATCCCAGGATTATATATGTAATCAACGGATAGGTTTGCTAAAAAGCAAATGGATGTTACAGACTATACACACACAAAACAAAGCCACTACAACACCACCTTCTAAAACATAACAAACATCTCAGCGGGTTCTGTTCTCAATAACTACCGCTGCTGGGAAGAAAGGGTTGGGTCTGGTATGATACATGAGTCTAAGCGAATCTACCCCAAAGCCAAATCAAAAATTCCTTCAAAAGAAGGCCGGCTTACCCCATACAGTTGAAGAACAAGAGATATATATATATATATATATATATATATATATATATATATTTATATATATATATATAGTTGTATAATATATATGGCTATCACTTTTGACGTGATTCAGTTCTTCACTGGGTGAGCGGGTTCTGTTCTCAGCTACCACTCTGTTGGTAATGCCAGTGAAGAACAAGAGGAATTTGTTTCTGGTGATTCCGCTATAATGTGGTTGATTCCACAATAAGCTGTAGGCGCCGTTGCTAGGTAACCAATTGGTTCTTAGCCACATAAAAATAAATCTGATCCTTCGGGCCAGCCCTAGGAGAGCTGTTAATCAGCTCAGTGGTCTGGTTAAACTAAGATATACTTAACTTGTACGTGATTCATTTATCACACATTACCACAGGTGAAGAATAAGAGACGGGGAGTAGGTCCTGACTGGTTTCGGCTTTATTTCCAAGCCATTGATGAAGGACTGATACAGAGTATAAGAAGTCACAAATATATATACTACAGGAACAGTACTGACGAACATACGCAACTGTTAGAGACTACGTATCCACCCACCGGCCGGTGTCAAGGTAGGAGTGGCCTTCAAAACTCATTTGGCTAAAAATCACAATATACTCTCAGGGGACAATACTGATAAACATACCAACCTTAGGCGACCTCAGATCCACACCTGACAGGTGTCAGGGAGGCGGAGTTTGGAAACTCAATAGCACTACTGCCCCTGTACTGTGTTTACAAATATAATAATCCTATATTCATATATATCTCTATTGCCTGCCTTAAAATTTAAACAATTTACAAATTTCTTTTGATATTAAAGGATCAAGTTTATAAATCCCTTGACTGATATTCATATTATGGTTGTAACTTTCTTTTATAAAGCTAGATTCAATGATATTCCTTTCCAGTGCATTATTAGAATATACAATCCTTTTTGCCCCTTCCCAGTTGATAGCATGGTTGTTCTCACTAACATGTACAAAAATACCACTGTTCCCCTGTGCATATCTCACACATTTCTTATGATGTTCAATTCTTTTTTCCAGTGCTTTCTCCAGCAAAAAAGACTGTATCAAAACCAAAAAGAACCTTACAACACAAAAAATTTGCTTGTACTGCCTTATAATAATAATATGAAAGATATCCCCCATCTTCTTTACAATTTTGGTGTTAATGTCGCATTTAAGAACAATAAAACAATGAAAAATGTACTTATCAAGCACTCCCCTGACAATACTAAAGGATGTGTATATAAAATTCCATGTAAGTCTTGTGACAACTTTTATATTGGCCAAACGGGGAAAGCACTGGAAAAAAGAATTGAACAGCATAAGAAATGTGTGAGATATGCACAGGGGAACAGAGGTATTTTTGTACATGTTAGTAAGAACAATCATGCTATCAACTGGGAAGGGGCAAAAAGATTGTATATTCTAATAATGCACTGAATAGGAATATCATTGAATCTAGCTTTATAAAAGAAAGTTACAACCATAATATGAATATCAGTCAAGGGATGTATAAACTTGATCCTTTAATATCAAAAGAAATTTGTAAATTGTTTAAATTTTAAGGCAGGCAATAGAGATGTATGAATATAGGATTATCATATTTGTAAACACAGTACAGGGGCAGTAGTGCTATTGAGTTTCCAAACTCCGCCTCCCTGACACCTGTCAGGTGTGGATCTGAGGTCGCCTAAGGTTGGTATGTTTATCAGTATTGTCCCCTGAGAGTATATTGTGATTTTTAGCCAAATGAGTTTTGAAGGCCACTCCTACCTTGACACCGGCCGGTGGGTGGATACGTAGTCTCTAACAGTTGTGTATGTTCATCAGTACTGTTCCTGTAGTATATATATTTGTGACTTCTTATACTCTGTATCAGTCCTTCATCAATGGCTTGGAAATAAAGTCGAAACCGGTCAGGACCTACACCCCGTCTCTTATTTTTCAACTGTGGTAATGTGTGATTATATATATATATATATATATATATATATATATATATATATATATATATATATATATATATATATATATATATATATATATATATATATATATATATACGTATGTATGTATATATATATAATATATATATATTATATATATATATATATATATGTGTGTGTGTGTGTATATTATATAATATATATGTGTGTATATATATATTTTTTTCACAAAGTATTCCACAAAAATTTATTTTTAATTTAAAATTAATAAATCAAAACAAACAAGCTTACTTTAAAGAAAAATTACTATCACTTGAAAACGTAAACTTAATTAATTCTTAAACCAAATCAGGAAACAAACTTAAATCACCAAAATGTTAATATGTGAAACTAAATTAAGTAAGTATCTGAAAACTAGGCAATTATAAACACACAATGTAAAAGCATTAAATTCAACAAGAATTAAACAAGTAATTCAAATGACATTATGAAAACAATTATACAAAACAAGAAAATGAAATGTAAACTTAAATTCACTAAAGTACAAATCCATTATTATACTGACTGGTCTACTAATCACTTATTTAAATACTTCAAATTATACACTTCCAATTATACCTTGGCATAAATTTTTATTACCATACCTGTTAACTGCAGTTCTGGGCATTACACACACCTTCACAATTCCTGTCAAGGCACCGTTACGCACACACACACACCTACAAAGCTAAATGTTAGATTTAACAATAAGTTAAAATGGAGTGACCGACCATTAATTACTTTACGTTACTCATCACTTTTTTAACAGAGGGAGATAGAAAGAGGGAACTACCACAAAAGGTCTCTAGACCCAGAATGACAAAATTTTTGGACTCCAGTCAAAATCAAGACCCCAAAGAATATTCTAAAATGCAAAACATTTCTGTACATGAAATCAAAGGCGGACAATATGCAATCAGAGTTTAAATGACGTAACTTCCATGTGCTTTTGTGCAACACTTCCCTTTTCCCCTTCCCAAGAGAATACTTGCATGATGCGTCTGTCTACGTATTGGACAAAGCTTCTGAAAAGATCTCAACACAATCGATGCAACAAAACAACAGTACAAGTTTAGAAACCCACATGATTCTCTCTCTAAGATAAAAGATGATGCAGTAGTCACATGGCTTGAGGCTATCATTCGTCTTAACATGAATTTTGACTACATGACTAACAGGAAATTGCTTGATGGACTAAGCATCCTTCTCTATCTCAACTGTTGATGCACACTTGAATCACAGCAAAAGATATCTCAATGACATCCTAAGTCACATGAGGCCAAGTGATATAATCTCTCTCCCCCACTATTACATTATCTAAAGTTATTAATTTTGGTGAGATGACATTACGAAGACATTTCAATAATCTTTACTAATATATGGCATACACAATTATTAGAACAGTAAATATAACAACATTCTGGAAAGACATACATTTTTCAAGACAATATCATGAGAATATATACAGAATATATATACATATATATATATAGTGTATATATATTATATATATAATATATATAATTATATATACATACAGTCTCTGGGTTACGATGGGCTCGGCTTACGATGTTCAGAGTTTATGACCCTTTTCAAATATATTCATAAAAAAATTATTTCCTGGGTTACAACGCATGTTCCAGGTTTACGACGCTGACAACGCCAATCCGACAGAAGACATATGGCTCCAGAATGGCAGAATTGTCAAATTTTGGAGGTTCTTCTTTGAAAAACCCAATGTAAACGCAGGATACATTGTTTTCAAGACACCCAAAGGATTAAAAGTAAGGTTTTCTTATGATTTTCGACAGTATTTCGGGCGACACCAGTCCGACGACGATCAGAAGAAATATGCATCCAAAACGGCAGAATGGTCAATATTTGGAAGGTTTTTATTATGAAAAACCCAATATAAACGCAGGATTCGTTGTTTTCAAGACACCCAAAGGATTAAAAGTATGGTTTTCTTAGGATTCTCGACGGTATTGTGGACAACGCCAGTCCGACGACGATCGAAAGAAATATGCATCCAAACTGGCAGAATGGTCAATATTTGGAGGGTTTTTATTATGAAAAACTCAAAAATAAAAATGCAGGATTCTTTGTTTTCAAGACACCCAAAGGATTAAAAGTAAGGTTTTTTTACGATTCTCGAGGGTAATATTTCAGATGACTCGGTCCAATGCATACGATGGAAGAAAATTCACGTTTGCGGATTTTTGCATAGAGCAATATTCATTAATTACTGATTTTATTTTATTTTCATGACTAAATACATTTTTATGATGAAAAAAGGATTTACTAATTTTAAAATATTAGGGTAACCACAGCAAAGTATCGATAAGTTAAATTAAAATCCTGTGAAATCATAAAACTGCTTACCGATGTAATCACTTCATTCAACCTCTCTCTCTCTCGAATAATTTCACTCTTTTGAGATTTAAGTAAGGCCAACTCTCTCTCTCTCTCTCTCTCTCTCTCTCTGTACTGCATATATCCTTCAAAGAAATGTGGATTACTGTATATAAATATAAAATAAAAATATACTAAAATCCCACCATCGCTTGTGTGACAATTTTTTATTGCTTTGACATAGGCTTATGAGACGATATCGGCTCGGGGGATTAGAAGTAGCCAATAACAGAGCTTGTAGTAACCCCCTCTCTCCATGATGATACGCTATTGGCCGGAAGGACTGACAGTATCCAATAACAACTTATAGCAACCCCCTCTCGCCCTCCTTGATGACATGCTATTGGCAGGAAGGGTGGGATTTTAACCAATCACAAAGCTTGTACCTCACGGGCTTTGCATACACTAAAAGGAGGGCGAGTAGTATTTTTCTCTCTCTCTCTCTCTCTCTCTCTCTCTCTCTCTCTCTCTCTCTCTCTCCTTTGCCCATGCCAGCACAAGAATGGCTGGATGTAAGTCGCAGTGGTAATTCATTCTCTCTCTCTCTCTCTCTCTCTCTCTCTGGCTGGAAAAGGGGCTAATTTTTAAGATGACTTTGAAATTATATTAATAATATAATTTCAAAGATTAATACAGTAGTAATAGGATAATAATTTGAGCTATATTTGATGTAGGATGATACTTAAAGTAAAAATGGGGGAGCTCTGTAGTTCTGTGAAATTCCAAGTCTTTTTTCTGGTAGATAAGTGGTGAGGCAGTCTCTCTCTCTCTCTCTCTCTCTCTCTCTCTCTCTCTCTCTCTCTCTCTCTCTCTCTCTCTCTCTCTCTCTCTCTCTCTCTGGCTTCAAAACAGCAGAATGGTAACATTTTGGAGGGTTTTTTTTATGAAAGACTCAATAAAAATGCAGGTTATGTCATTTTCAAGATACCCAGAGGATACGCAAAGGATTAAAAGTAAGGTTTTCTTACGGTTTTCGACGATTTTTTTGGTTTATGACGATTTTCGGCTTATGACACGGCGTCAGAACGGAACCCCGTCGTAAACCGGAGAGTGCCTGATATATATATATATATATATATATATATATATATATATATATATATATATATATATATATGCAGAATCTACTGGTCACTTTTACCAGACACATATGTAATTCTAATAGCCACAATGCCCTCTTAACTTCGCTAATTCCTCGCGCTTTTTTAGATATGCTTGTAACTACGAAGCCGATATCCAAAGGGAAGAATGAAGAGCCTGTGACGGCCGGCCGCGGGAAGCGAACCCGAGTTACCTTAATCACAAGGAGGTCACGTTGCCGACCTGGCTACGAGAAGGATAAAGTCTATCACCTCTCGTACATATATATACCTGTCGTTTTCAGATATATTCATTAGAGCTGGAATAGACCCATCCTCACCATCGTAGCCAAGTGGGCAATCGTTTTTATTGCTTTTAGGCTGAAATATATATGCAGAATCTACTGGTCACTTTTACCAGACACATATGTAATTCTAATAGCCACAATGCCCTCTTAACTTCGCTAATTCCTCGCGCTTTTAGATATGCTTGTAACTACGAAGCCGATATCCAAAGGGAAGAATGAAGAGCCTGTGACGGCCGGCCGCGGGAAGCGAACCTGAGTTACCTTAATCACAAGGAGGTCACGTTGCCGACCTGGCTACGAGAAGGATAAAGTCTATCACCTCTCGTACATATATATACCTGTCGTTTTCAGATATATTCATTAGAGCTGAATAGACCCATCCTCACCATCGTAGCCAAGTGGGCAATCGTTTTTATTGCTTTTTAGGCTGAAATATATATGCAGAATCTACTGGTCACTTTACCAGACACATATGTAATTCTAATAGCCACAATGCCCTCTTAACTTCGCTAATTCCTCGCGCTTTTTAGATATGCTTGTAACTACGAAGCCGATATCCAAAGGGAAGAATGAAGAGCCTGTGACGGCCGGCCGCGGGAAGCGAACCCGAGTTACCTTAATCACAAGGAGGTCACGTTGCCGACCTGGCTACGAGAAGGATAAAAGTCTATCACCTCTCGTACATATATATACCTGTCGTTTTCAGATATATTCATTAGAGCTGGAATAGACCCATCCTCACCATCGTAGCCAAGTGGGCAATCGTTTTTATTGCTTTTAGGCTGAAATATATATGCAGAATCTACTGGTCACTTTTACCAGACACATATGTAATTCTAATAGCCACAATGCCCTCTTAACTTCGCTAATTCCTCGCGCTTTTTTAGATATGCTTGTAACTACTGAAGCCGATATCCAAAGGGAAGAATGAAGAGCCTGTGACGGCCGGCCGCGGGAAGCGAACCCGAGTTACCTTAATCACAAGGAGGTCACGTTGCCGACCTGGCTACGAGAAGGATAAAAGTCTATCACCTCTCGTACATATATATACCTGTCGTTTTCAGATATATTCATTAGAGCTGAATAGACCCATCCTCACCATCGTAGCCAAGTGGGCAATCGTTTTTATTGCTTTTTAGGCTGAAATATATATGCAGAATCTACTGGTCACTTTTACCAGACACATATGTAATTCTAATAGCCACAATGCCCTCTTAACTTCAAGCTAATTCCTCGCGCTTTTTAGATATGCTTGTAACTACGAAGCCGATATCCAAAGGGAAGAATGAAGAGTCTGTGACGGCCGGCCGCGGGAAGCGAACCCGAGTTACCTTAATCACAAGGAGGTCACGTTGCCGACCTGGCTACGAGAAGAATAAAAGTCTATCATCTCTCGTACACATATATATACCTGTCGTTTTCAGATATATTCATTAGAGCTGGAATAGACCCATCCTCACCATCGTAGCCAAGTGGGCAATCGCTTTTTATTGCTTTTTAGGCTGAAATATATATGCAGAATCTACTGGTCACTTTTACCAGACACATATGTAATTCTAATAGCCACAATGCCCTCTTAACTTCGCTAATTCCTCATGCTTTTTAGATATGCTTGTAACTACTGAAGCCGATATCCAAAGGGAAGAATGAAGAGCCTGTGACGGCCGGCCGCGGAAGCGAACCGAGTTACCTTAATCACAAGGAGGTCACGTTGCCGACCTGGCTACGAGGAAGGATAAAAAGTCTATCACCTCTCGTACATATATATACCTGTCGTTTTCAGATATATTCATTAGAGCTGGAATAGACCCATCCTCACCATCGTAGCCAAGTGGGCAATCGTTTTTATTAGCGAAGTTAAGAGGGCATTGTGGCTATTAGAATTACATATGTGTCTGGTAAAAGTGACCAGTAGATTCTGCATATATATTTCAGCCTAAAAAGCAATAAAAACGATTGCCCACTTGGCTACGATGGTGAGGATGGGTCTATTCCAGCTCTAATGAATATATCTGAAAACGACAGGTATATATATGTACGAGAGGTGATAGACTTTTATCCTTCTCGTAGCCAGGTCGGCAACGTGACCTCCTTGTGATTAAGGTAACTCGGGTTCGCTTCCCGCGGCCGGCCGTCACAGGCTCTTCATTCTTCCTTTGGATATCTAAAACCCAAGTAGTTACAAGCATATCTAAAAAGCGCGAGGAATTAGCGAAGTTAAGAGGGCATTGTGGCTATTAGAATTACATATATATATATATATATATATATATATATATATATATATATATATATATTTTTCGCCATCTGGTGAAAGTATGCACATTGTGGCATCACACCAAGGGTTATCAGTATCATTACCAGGGGCAGATATCAGTACCCATAGTACCTTCAGATCTGAGGTTTTATAGTCTGGCCTGGTAGTATTATTGTCGTCAGTGGGAGTTTTGGAAGCGGATAGGATGTCTCCTAATACCCATTCTGATTTAAATGGGGATCTAGACAACGAATTCAACTTTTTTTGGGGCTTGGGGATTTTCATTACCTGTTCCCATGACCTAAGTTTTCCTGCGAGAGAATCAATCTCTGCCCGGACAGATTGTGCAGCCTCTGTATTCTCTAATTTAAAAGTGCAGAAATTTTTTGCAAAGTACATCCCATTCAGCATCCAGGACTGATCTAAATTCCTCTCATGAATCATGAAAAGTATCTCTGATATACTGCCGCTCAGTAGCATGCACACCCTTGATATTGCTTATGAATTCCTCCCAGAATTCTGATAGAACAGCAAGCAGAATTTCCCTCTTAAGGGCACCTGCATGAACCAATTAAGCTAAAGCAGCCATATCACCACTACACAGCAGGACAGAAGTCCTGGATAAATCACTATACAGTACTCCCTTGAAGGTACAGATACTTCAAACAGAATAGTGCAGGCCCTAGCAGGGTTTCCTTTGATATCTGAGTGTTGCATGGAGAGTCCACATTCTCATTTCAGGTATCTCTCTCATGTAGAGCAGAAGACTGTATCCCTGGATCTTCCAAATTTAGGAGGGAAAAATTAAGTGCCTATGTTCATTTCATGTCGGGTATTAGTGATACCTCTACCAAGAAAAGACTCTTCAACTCCAACAGAGGAGTGAAAGTGGGAGGTACTAGAATCCACTGGTTTGGAGTATTGGCCCAAACATGGATTCTGCGTGGAGAGGGATGGAAACATACTCTGCTGAAGTTATGCCAGAAGGATGTAGTCTCCTTCTATCCATGCTCCTACTGAAACCTTTGGCCCATAGAGACAGCTTAAATCGAGCCCTTTGCAACAATCTGGTGTTGAGTAAGACCCCAATATGGTCCACACTCCTCCACCCTAAGTTCCTGTTCCTCCCAGGGATAATAGCCCTTTGTTCGGGACTCAAAAGCTTATGCTGGGCAGTGGTGATGTGGCTGTCCTTACCCAATCTGTCAAGTAGGTGGATCCTAATATGAAAAGTCTGTCTGAAGTTTGGTCAAAGTTTTCAAAAGAAATCTTACAGTACCAAGGAGACCCTTGATAATGAGCATCACTATATCATAGACCCTATTGAGGATTCCTCTTAACAGAAATTAAGGACAGCTCTAAACACTGAGTTTGATGTTGTCTCCAAAATTTTTTCAGACCTCTAAAGAGAAAGCATGGAAAAACCACCTATGCAGAGATTGGTTTTTTTGTGAAAATTTGAGGTCCTGTGAGCAAAGAAAGAAGTTGAGTAGGTCACTTAGATCTCATTTTGGTTCAGAGGATTCGTTTAGATACAACCTTCCAGCTTCCTAAGTGTCAGTTGGTCCTAATACCTCAAAAAGTTTGGACTATAATCCCCAAAACCCAGGAGTATCAGGGTTACCAATATACTCCCCTGATACCAATACTGATAACCCATGATGTGAAGTCTCAAAGGGTATCCTTTTGCCAGATGGAGAATACCTCATCAATGAAAGGAAACCAATGATTGAAGTGGAACACTTTGAAGCAGAACTACTTTTCCCAATATGGAATGGCATGTGGTCCCTCCTTCATTAGAAATTCAAAACCTGCCAAAGGAGACAGACATCGCCCACGCTAGCGTGGCAACTACAGCCAGTGAGGTAACTTTTCTCTGCTTTAATGGAAAGGTTCCTCCACAATCCTTGAGAACCAGTACCACCTCCGAGTGGCCACAGGTTTGTCCCTTCACTTTTAAAACAATACTGTACAGCATGTTAAGGCTAAATTTCAGAATTCTTCAGTTACTGGGAAGCAGAGGCCAAAGGCAGAAATAAAGCCATCTATTTCTGTCATCCCAGTATCTGAAAACTTGAAAAAGGAATGGACAACACTAGGCCTTCCTTTAGAGGGAAGAAAGCTCCACTGGATGTGGCTACCCAGCAGTATGGTGCCCCACAGGAAAAATCTCAGATGGGGCAGCCATCTCGGAGATCCATGCAACACTCCACCTCCTCTCTGTTCTACCCTACAGTAAAACTGTGGTAGATACCAGAATCTTCTAGGACTGTCTTAGCCACCCAACACTGCTAATTGCTCCCCTCCCATCCCACCCAGCCTTCCCACTCCCAGAAACTCTTTCCCTGGCCTCCCACCACCACCCAAAATCCTTTCTCAGCCTGTTTATTCCTATAAGCTGTGTTACCAACAGTTCTTTATGCCCATCCATGTTACCCATTTTCATGAACTGTATACATGTTACACATGTATCTTGGGTGTCTTGGTGCCAACTGCATGAGGGTAATGTATGTTGAGCTGTGGATAATCAAGGGATTATTATTATTATTATTATTATTATTATTATTCACAGACATGCAACTCTAGTTGTAAGTACAGTACAGTACGAATGCATATATGTATATATGTAGTATATATAAAATTTGGGCTACATGGTCCTAAATGGAAAAGCAAAATTCTTAAAGCCAAGGTCTCCAATAGGGAAAGCAGCACAGTAAGGAAAAATATAGAAATAGAGAACATACAATATGGAGAAGATAGCAAAGGAAAGCTCACATGATAAAACAAGATATGGAATGAGATTCATGTAGGCCTACTCAATAAAAACAGCAATTGCATCTAATTTGAATTTCTGAATTCCAATGATTCAACTGCATAACAAGGAGGCATTCCAAACTTTGGTCACACTTGGAAATTCTATAAAATTGCATGGTAATGACCTTATGAAAGAAAAGACATGACTGTTGGAAATAATTTAGGAACAACTAGGTACCAAAAGCCAACCCATATAGAACCAATAATTAGTCACAGTTATATACAGACAAATTTATTCTTCTCTATTTAATATACAAAAAAAATTCATTTACAGGTTGTTCTCTTTGTGGGAGATGGAATGGGCATCACACCATCAGTTGCAGGAAGAATATTCAAAGGGCAACAAAGATATGGACACTCAGGAGAAGAAGGGTATTTGAGCTGGGAAAAATTTCCACATATGTCTCTTGTAAAAGTAAGCATCTGTTCCATTATTAGTACTCATAAAATAAGAACAGGATTTATCATAATGTCTACCATTTGAAATTATTTTCTAATGGAGATTACTGTCTGCACTATTAGTACAATACCACATCTATGAATAAGGTAAAATACTACTAGTACACTATTGCATCTAATGTCAGCATCATTAGATCTGATTTATACTGCTAATTAATAGATCTACATTCTTTCTCTCATTCCAATAACTGAGACAAAAATGACACGAAAAATTTGATGGGTAGTTACAACATAGGAATCTAAGTGTAAATAAAAAATTTATATCACATCTCAGGGTGAAGAAAATTGCTTAAGTTATCATATTTGAAAGAAATACTGTATTCCCCTCCATGCACGTCAAAAGCAAATAAAGCTACTAATTCCTTGAATACATCTGAATGCTCAAATACTAAGCAGGCCACTTTCCAACAAATTTTTTCCAGGTATATAATGCAGACAGACAGGTGCCTGACAGTGCAGCAACTGCAACAGCATTCCTTTGTGGAGCAAAAGGAAACTACTACACAGTTGGGCTTGACAGCAGTGTTTCAATGAACCAGTGCTTAAAATCCCTTAATCCTAAGGCGTGGCAACAATCTGTATTAAGCTGGGCACAAGATGATGGTAAAGACACTGGTAAGCAAAAAAACTTAAACCTTTTTACTAGAGTTGTTGCACAGCATGTTCCTAATATCATGATGCCACAAGAATTTATGAATTCCTTGCCAGGAATAATTTCCATTAAAACTCATTAATAAAGAATGTTGCTCCTAAATGATCTGGATTTACTAAGCTTAAAAATAAACTAACACGAAGAAAAGTTTAAAACTTGATGTAATCACTAACAAATTGATGGTGAGTACAAATGAATTTTCTTGATATTGGTGGTGTATCCATTAGAAAAATTATGAAAATTACATACAAGTAAATAAGACCAAGATATGGAATGCTTGTGAAATGCATGATCACAAAATATCTCTTGGACAAACCCCTTAATTAAAATTTGCCACAAAATTACCAAAGATGCTTCAGTTCCTCTTTAAAGAAAGAAAGCGACATTCCACAGACAGTACTGCATATGTTTGTGGTCAGATCTAATAATCGCATTCCATTATTGGTGCACATGCAACAGAGTTCAGTATTATATTAAAATCTACAGATATTTAAGGTAATTATTATCTTTTTCTTTGAATTTTTTTTTTATCTCACCTTTCATTCATTTATTATGTGATTTACACGTATAACACTTCCCTCCTTGGTCAAAGAGGAAGAATAACTGTTACTGTTATGATAGTCTTACGTTTGCATTTATTGTATTGCATTCCTTGTACATGTTAAGTACATTTTTATCCTTTTAGTGTCAGGATCTGCTAGCTACAGTAGTTTGTTAGCAAACAGTAAACTGGTTAGTATTCTATAAAAAAAAGTAAGTTTTCATTCAATTTGCTGCTAATTTCAGGTTTTACATATGCATTAAGTTTTTGGACGAAATATGTGCTGGCCTGTCAAAAGCACATCCAGTGCAGGTGCATTTGCGTTGACATTGGAGGTTTCCACAGTTAGATACAGCAGGTATCTGACGTTCATTTGTGACCTCTGATCATGTGACAGATGGGTGGAAGCGTTGTGATCCTTCAAACATTGAACCGGTGTCGTCACGCTTCCGGGGAGGAGTTATTAAGTGAGTGTGTACGTGTGTGCACTCTCTAATGGTATATTATGAGAGGAACATACAATAGCTATGGACTTTGATTTGCAGCTGGGTGTGATTCGCTTTGTGCTGTGTTTAAGAACCACCAATGTGAGATACGTTATTTGAAGCCATAGAAGTGAGTAAGATAACTCATTAACACTTATATTTTTCCCCCAGACATTATGTAGAAATGCCCAGTTTGTGTCGCAGTGAAACTCCACTATTTCTCCATTATGCATTTTCCCATTCTGTTCTCCATTATGCATTTTTTTTGTTTTGTCTTAAATGTCTTTCTGTTAAACACCATTTCAGGTTTTAATATATGATATGTTCCTTTCAACAGGAATTCTGGGTTCGTCCTGTGAGGATGAATATTTTGGAAGTGGTGTTCTTTACATACTCTATGACATTTACTTTGGTCTAGAATAATTATGACTTTTTACTTTGTCTGGTGACCAGGGTGTTAGTCACTAGTATTGGTTGATTTAGAATCATTAATCTGATTGATTGTGAATCAGAATTTCCTGTAGTTATGATTCCCATTTATATGGGGTGTGAGTCACTACATTTCATGACCATAGCTTTTGCTGAAATACATTTGTTAAATTTACAAATAAAGTCTAGTTTTGTATCTGGGTGTTTAATTCCAGTAGGCCTTTGTTTGAGGATTGATTCATTGAGAGGAGTTGACGAGAGTGAAGGAATGTGCTGACCCAACGCCAGGCCATCGCTACCAGAGAATCTTAGTGATGTAAGATAATATGACACTGTTCATAAAACAGATTCAGTAAGACATTATGACCCTATCTTACCTGGGTATAGGGTCATAACACATGTTTTAGGATAACACTGCCAAAAGAAATACAATTGGCCCCTGGTACTCGTGGGGATGCGTACCGCTACCCCCCACAATAACTCAATTCCACGAATACTTAAAACCCCTCTAAAAATGCTTATAACTGCCTATTTCGATAGTTCAAACACACACAAAACAAACTTAAAATGCTTATACAGGTATTATCCTACTTACGATGGGGTTAGGTTCCAAAAAAACCACCGTTTGTTGGAAAAAACGAAAGAAACGCCAAAACGCATCTCAAACATAGCCTAGCCTACACTAGGGTATTCGGCACCAGGTACTGTATACATACATGGTAGCCTAGCCCACACTATAAAATATACTCTTTATATGCACGGTATGGTAATTATTAATGTCACTGTATACATACGCAGTAGCGTAGCCTACATTACACTCTACTCTGTATTCACATATATTATACAAATGTCAACATAACAAATATGCATCTTTTCCATGGATCTTCTAAAATGTTATGCCTTAATTCACTGTATCCAATAGTATTGTATATATTCTTATATTGCTTTTGTATTAAAAACTGCGTTGATAGCGATTAATGTTTTGGTTTGGAAATGTTTACGCGTTGTTTATTTTGCCGCATTTAACTCAGTTCTGAGCGCTTTTCTTGCTTCTAGTTAGGGTAAATGTATCTCTAGAGTCTAGATACTCTATTTATAAGGGGCAAGGTTGTGTAAATGTATCTCTAGAGTCTGGATACTTTTTTTATAAGGGGCAAGGTTATTTTTCATTATACGAAGTGTTTTTAAGTTGAAATATAACTAAAATATGTCTCTTTGTGAAATTAATTTATCTATTATTTTCGTTAATAGATGGGCGTTTGTTCTGTGTAAAAAAATTCAAGATTCTGTTCGCAATTTTCACTTGATTTCATCATAATATGAACTTTACGTATTTATTGTATATCGGCGTAAAAATAACAGTAATGTGTTCTTTCATGCACAGTAGTTTGATGAAAATACTTTCCAATTTTAATTACAATCAAGTTTCATCCATGTTGCCGATGCACAATAATTTACAGTATAGTCATTAGCAGCTTGAACATTGTCTTCTCAGCTTCAGCTACAACTTGCAGCTTAAATTTAGCAGTATATTTCCTTGACAATCTTTTATCTATATCGAATAAGGGTATTATGTAAAAATATATCAGTCCTATTCTACTTAACGTCATTTGTGCCATACCCTACGGTAACTGTTTATTAGCGTACGATGGTTGAAATACCAGGTAAACAGCTGTTGTTATCCAACTCGGTTATATGCAAAACAACAGTTTCTTGGTCAGTTGTTTATGGCTGTACACATTTACGCAAGAGTATAATGTTACTAACAATAATTTTATCATTCTCTTACTTTTTTACTAAAAGATGGGATAAAGAGACAGAAAAAGTTGTCTATTGTGATTTGATCTCTCTCACTGCCCGCGCAAAATTTAAAAATATTTTATAAATAATATTGTTGTATCGTATTAATTGCTTACCCCTTTGCAAAATGGAATGATCGTAAGGTGGATTATCGTAACTCGAACATTACATGAGTATTTTAATAGTTTTATCACAAAAAGTGCTTTCAGTCATGAAAATGAGATGAAAAAACAGTAATAAGTAAACATTTCTCAGTAAAAAATACAGCGAATGGGCAAATTTTCCGCAGATAATGGGTACTTATGTTCCAAAGAGAAATCTGTGAATACAGTATGTGAGTCCGCGACTCGTGAGACCGCAAATCCGGGGGGGTTTACTGTAGTTAAACAATTAACTGCAATTTTTCACTGTAAAAGTGAAAAATTGATATTCCAGACTTAATTTAGTAACAACAAAACAAGGAAAAACTCATCCTGAAAGTTTTTGGCTGAAGCTACTCAACTTTCAGCTTGAACACTGAAGTCCAGTTAAAAAACTGGCGAAAAAGAAAAGCTGCTGCCGACACCTGATGTTAACACCAGACGTCCCAGAATCAGACTGAAGATTCTCTGCTAAGCCGTTCCTAACTATCTTGTTAGGGGGAGAGACTAGCCACCTACACAGAACATTGGTGTTGCTACCGCGAAATCTGAATTTAAGCTACTGCAAATAAATGAAACTAATAGCTATGTAATTACTTGGTAAGTTACTTACAGTATATAAAACTTTATTTTATTATAAAAATGACATTTTTATAATACAATAAGGTTTTATATATACAGATCAGTAGGCTCAATTACTGGCGATCTGGTTTTTCAGTACTTGTCTAGTGACAAAAATTGGCAATTTTCAGCGCTGATATGCACCAATTTCCGCTTATCGGCGCCAATAATCGTGTACTGGTGCCGAAACATACCTAACAGAGGTGCCAATAACTGAAAATTGGTGATTTTCAGGGCTTATCGGCGCCAATAAGTGCCAAAAGTCGCCGAAAAAGCACCGGAAATAGCTGATTGTTGGTTATCAGTGATTTTCGCTTATCATCACGCAGATAACCCGGGACTGCCTACTTACCCAGTAATTACATAGCTATTAGTTTCTTTTAACTGGCAGCTTAAAATGTTGAAACTGCGGGTCACGCTACAGTAGTTTGTTTTGGTTATGGTGACATGCCCCACCCACTTTCAAGGGAAGAATAAGTACAACATAGCAGAGAGCTTCAATTTGTTCATGCCCTTATGTCCAAGCGAGGGGAGGTGGGCGGGCTCCAATCATATAATTACTGGCTAAGTATATATAAAACCTTATTTTATTATAAAAATTTCATTTTTATATAAGTAACTTCCCCAGTAATTACATAGCTGATTCCCAGATTGAATGGAGGTGGGAAGGCTGGGCATATCTACCCCAAAACATCATTAATAGTACTGTAATGAGTTTGAGAATAGAAATTTGCTAACATTGAACCCATGTTGTTGAACCTTACCTGATAAGAGAGCTGCTACAAGTAAATACTGCCTCTGGTTGGGCCTCATCTTATCCAGTAGAGGCAAAGCGCTAAAGCCTTGAGGGCCTACTACTACAGTGGGTCCTTTGCAGCAATGGACTGAATTCCGATGGCTAGCAAAGAATACAAGATGGCCCCTGCCCAGGCGCAGTACCACACAAAATAACCAGAACAAATATAGTCATCATAACCACCAAAACAAAATTAAAAACACCAATACCTAACTGTTAAAAACTAAAGGACTGGAGGGTACTCCATGTACATAACACTCCCAGGCTCCTCAAAAACTCACCACCCTAAGAAAGGCGAAGAGACTAAAGAAAGGACAATGCTTTCTACGTTTCCTCCCACAACACCACGCCAGCCGCATAAAACGGACCCAAGGTACTGCACCGATCATAGGTCGTTTCGATATTCCCTTAAATAATGAGATGCAAACACTGACTTGCACTTCCAAAACATCGATTGCACAATCAACGCAAGGGAGAAATTGCACTTAAATGCCAATGATGTAGTGACAGCTCTTATCCCATGGACCTTTACCCTACATGAGGAAAGAGAGTCTTTGCTAACCACGGAATGAACTTCCAAAATCAAGTCCCTGACAAATAATGCCGGGCATTCTTAGACAGAGGCCAAGAGGGATATTTCACAGAACACCAAAGATTCCTTGAAATACCATGAATAGTCTTCATTCTGTGAAGACAAAACGTAAGGGCCCTTACCGGACAGAGAACTCTTTCTTCTTCACATGGGCCTACTATCTCAGACAAGCTCTTAATCGTAAAAGAATGAGGCCATGGATTCGATGGCGATTCGTTCTTGGCTAAAAATCCTAGGGAAAAGGAGCAAACTGCATTCCCATGGGAAAATCCGACAATTTTGTCCAAAGCATGGATCTCGCTGGACTTTTGGCAGTGGCCAAGGCGACCAGAAAATGAGTCTTTCTTGTAAGATCCTTTAAAGAGATGGACTGCATAGGCTCAAAACATGAACTGGCCAGTCACTTAAGTACTATGTCTAAATTCCAGGACAGCAAAGGTTTTTCTTTAAGCTTCGTGTATCAAAAGACTTAACAAGAAAGTCCGTTCCTTTGTGGCGGAAAACCGAGCTAAGCATTGCTCTGTAGCCCTTAATGGTAGAAGTGGAGAGATCTTTAGTCGAGTGTAAGAACAGTAAAAAGTCCGCTATTTCTGTTACAGAGGTACTAGAAGAGGACACGTTATTTCGTCTGCACCAAGACCTGGAGATGGACCACTTAGCCTGGTAGACTTTATCTGATGACTGTCTTCTGCACTTAGCAATCGCATCTGCAGCTGCTCTTGAAAAGCCCTTCTTTCGGAGCAGTCGCTTAACAGTTTGAATCCTGTTAGGGCCAGAGAAGACAGGTTTTGGTGAAACCGTCAGAAGTGAGGTTGCCTGAGAAGTTGTTGCTTCTGCGGAAGCAGTCTCGGGAAGTTTGCAAGAAGTTCCAGCAGATCCAGGAACAACTCCTTTGCTGGCCAGAAGGGGGTATCAAAATCATAGATAGGTTTTGATGAGACCGGAATTTGTTAAGAACTTGTCTCACCAAACTGAATGGGGGGAAAGGCATACAGATCTTTGCCCGAACAGTCCTGCAACATTGCATCGCTTGCCCATCCTAAGGGCTCTGGCACTGGTAAGCAGAGGAGAGGAAGTCGGTGATTCCTGGAGGACGCAAATAGATCTATCATGGGTTTCCCCCAGAGCTTCCACATATCCAGACAAACCAGCAGATCTAATGTCCATTCCGTGGGAAGGACCTGTTTCTGACAGCTAAATTCGTCTGCCAGAACATTGAGTTTCCCTTGGATAAAGCATGTTACCACTTGCGTGTTGTTCTGGTTTAACCAGAGAGGAAGAACCCTCGCTGTTTCATACAGGGAGAAAGAGTGAGTTCCCCCCGCTTCTTGATGTACACCAGTGCAGTCGTGCTATCCGAATGCACTGCTATAGTCTTTCTGCGCACTTCTAAGGTAAAGCACTGTAGGCCTGGAAATATTGCCTGTAATTTCTTCACATTGATGTGCCAGTCTTGCTGTTCTTGAGACCAGGTACCTGACACTTCTTTTGACCCTAAAAGAGCTCCTCAACCTAGGATTGAAGCATCTGAAAAGAATTCTAGACTGGGGCTCACAGGGAGAAGAGATTTCCCTTCTGATAGCCTCTTCCTGGAACTCCACCAACAAAGATCCTCTTTGATTTCCATAGTTATCGGGAACACAAATGAGCCCAGGAACTTCCTCCTGTTCCAGCTGGCTCTTAGGAAGAACTGAAGAGGTCTTAGGTGTAGTCTTCCCAGAGAGACAAACTTCTCCACGGACGGGAGGGTACCCAGAATGCTCATCCATTGATTGGCCGAGCAAGAATCCAGTTCCAAAAACTCGCTTACTGTCTGAAGACACTATTCTATTCTCTTCAGGACTGGGAAAACCCGAAAATCCCAAGAGCTGATCATCATTCCTAAATAAGGAATCTCTTGAGAAGGAGTCAGGAGAGACTTGTCTCGATTGATGAGGAGACCCAAGTCCTGGGCCAGGAGAAGAGTTCTGCAAATGTCCTCTGTACTTTGAACTTCTGAGCGAGAACATAGTAACCAGTCATCGGGGTATAGAGAGATCTTTATCCCCATCAGACGAAGCCACTTTGCGAGGGGGGCTAATACCCTGGTAAACACTTGAGGGGCCATCAAGAGACTGAAGCACAGACCCCGAAACCAGAAAACCTTGCCCTGAAACACAAACCTGATGTACTTTCTTGAAGCAGGATGAACTGAGAAGAATTTGAAATAGAAAATTAGCTAGCATCGTGAAATGCTCACCTTACCTTACCTGGTGAGGGAGTTACTGCAGATGGGTACAGTACTAACTCTGGTCAGAGCTCCTCTCGACCTGTAGTGGCATGGTGGTAGAGCTAAGAGTCACTCTATGTTGATGGGTGCTTTGCAATGTAGGAGTATATTGCAGGTTGCCAAAGCTTACAATCAACAGAACACACAAATAAAATGTGTGTGTCCCCTTGCCCTGGGCGTAGTATGCCCTGGGTGTAGTGCAACAAAATATGACCAGATAAAAAATGTTTAACCTACGAATTAAAAAAATTTAAAAATCAACCAGAACCATAAAAAAACCAGACTGATGGCACTCACAACAAACAGTGGCCCCCAGACTTCCCAATCCTTGTTCATGGAGAGTGGGCAGAGGAAAATGAAGACATTCCTCCTATCCTTCATCCCCCAATACCACACCAGCTGTGAAGAACGGGCCTAGTGTGCTGCATTTTTCATACACTGTTTCGATATCGCGCAGGTAGAACATAGCGAAAACTGACTTCCATCTCCAGTGTGTTGATTGCAAGATTGAAGAAAGAGACATATTATGTCTGAAGGCCAAAGATGTAGCCACTGCTCTATTTCATGAGCCTTGAATTTACATAAAGGTAGGGAATTGTCCTGAACCCCAGAGTGTCATTCGGAAATCACAGTCTCAAAAAGAATGTCAAAGCATTCTTGGATACTGGGTGACTGGGGTCTTTAACTGAACACCCAAGATTTGAGGAGGAACCTCTAATTCTCTTGGTTCTCTCTTGGTATTCTTGTAAGGCTCTTACGGGCAGAGGACTCTCTCCTGATCCGCTGGGCCCAGGATCTCAGACAAACTCTTGACTGAAAACAAACATGGCCAGGGGTTAGCAGGGTCCTCGTTCTTTTCTTAGCAGGGTCCTCATTCTTTGCTATGAAACCTAATGTCAGTGAGCATACAGCATTACCTTGTTTCAGATCTGGGTTGCGGGGCCCTCCTCATTGGTATGGAGGTTTCAGGGACGTGGTCTCCAGCCGAAAGAAACCTTCACATCAATGAAAAAGAGTTGAAGGCAGTACATCTAGCCCTTCAGTGCTTTGCAGCGGAAACCTTCAACAGAACAGTTGCAGTCCATTCGGACAGCATGACTGCTCTGGCCTACATCAGGGACCAAGGAGGGACTCAATTCATTTTCACTCTACAAAGCAGCCAAGGATTTCCTTTTGTGGGCACAAAACAACAGGACCAGTGTTGTGACCCTCTTCATCTGGGGCAAGATGAACGTCCTTGGGGACGAATTGAGTTGTGGCATACAAATCTGAAGTTCTTAACATTAGGATACTGTAAACTTGCAAACATGAGCTGGAATGGCCGTTAAAAACTTACTGACAAGGTAGTTAACTATTAACAGGTAGGAGGAAGCCCTGGCCACTTGTAGGTCTGCACTCCACTTTGCCTTTCTGTTCAAATACCAGGTGAGAGGGGTAACAGAGTGGGATGTTATGTAACCAACTTCAGGTTTCCACGTTGGTAAAAATGACATTTTTATAATGAAATAAAGTTTTATATATACTTACCAAGTAATTACAAAGCTATAGTTTCTAAATACTGTAGTTCAGCAGCTAAAATTTGAAAATTCACAGTAGTGATTCTTTTGTTTTGGTGTTGGTAGATAGTCCCGCCCACTTTTGGGAAAGAGAGGAACAACTCAGCTAAGCACTTCATTTTGTTTGTGCCTAAATGACCATGCAAGGGGAGGAGGGTGGGCTCTCATTCTGTAATTACTTGGTAAGTATCTATAAAACTTTATCTTATTAAAAAAAAATGTCATTTTTATATAAGTAACTTACTAAGTAGTTACATAGTTACATAGCTGATTCCCACACTGACAGGAGGTGGGATGCATGGACATCTTCTACCCCAAAACATTAGTAGATGTAATGAATTTGAGAATACAAAAAATTTGCTGGTACTGTATTAAGACAATACTTGTATCCTTACCTGTTGCTGCTAAGGTACTGTCTCTGGTTGGCGCTCATCTTAACCGCAGTGGCGCAGTACTAAAGCCAAGAGTTGCCTGCTACATAAGTGGGAGCTGTAAGTGAAGGACCATTCCGATTGCTAGTAAAGCATCCAAAATTTGCCCCTCCCCTGGGTGCAGTACCATCAAAAAGACAACCAGATAAACCACACTTATTACCTACACCAAAAATTAAACCACCATCACCCATCCATTAAAAAACACAAAACTCCCAAAAAAACTCAACACTCTATGTCAAGACAAAGAGAATTAGGTTGGAAGGGACACTTCCTACCCTGCCTCCCCCAATACCGTGCCAGCCACCGATAACAGACTTAGGGTAGTGCAATTATCAAAAATGGTTTCCACTTCTTTTAAGTACAGGGAAGCAAACGCTGACTTGCATTTCCAATAAGTTGTTTGGAGGATGGAAGAGAGGGAGAGATTGTACTTAAAAGCTAATGACGCAGCTACAGCTCTAATGTTGTGAGTCTAACTTTAAGAATAGGAAGAAGTTCTTCTTCAATCTGAGAATGTGCTTCACGAATGAGGTCCCTTAGAAGGAAAGAAAGGGAATTCTTTGTAAGGGCCGCAAAGGGTCTTTGACCGAACACCGTAAGTTACTGGCAGGACCCCTTATTCTCTCAGTCCTACGCAGGTAAAACTTCAAAGCCCTTACTGGACAAAGCACTCTCTCTTCATCCTCCGAACCAAGCACTTCCACTAAATTCTTTATACAAAAAGAACGAGGCCAAGGTTTAGGAGTCTCTTTCTTTGCAAGAAACCCCAGCGTATAGGAGCAAATCACATCTCCCTGAGCGAACCCGACTCTTTTGTCAGTCGCCTGTATCTTACTGACTCTCTTAGCAGTGGCTAAGGCTACCAGGAAGAGCGTCTTCTTCATAAGATTCCCAAGGGATGTGGAATTAAGAGGTTCAAAGGCAGGGGTAGAGAGCCATTTTAGAACCACATCTAGGTTCCAAGATACTGGTTGCGAATCCCATCTTACACGTATCGAATGATCTAATAAGATTGGAAATATCCTGGTTGGCAGAAAGGTACAGGCCCCTATGTCAGAACACCGAGCTAAGCATGGACCTGTAACCTTTAATTGTACACAGGGACAAACCTCTGGTGGTCCTCAGATACAACAGGAAATCAGCAATTTCTGTTAAAGACATCTTAGTTCTGCATCAAGTGTGGAGTATGGACCACTTATGTTAACAGATGTTAGCGGATGACTGGCGTTTGCATCTCGCAATAGAGTCTGCAACTGCCTTTGAAAATCCCTTAGCTCTGAGTAATTTCTTGACAGTCTGTAACCTGTCAGTGCTAGATTTGACAACCCTAGATGGAACTGTCTGAAGTGTTTTTGTGGTAGAAGCCTTGGAAAGTCTACCAATGTCTCCAGAAGATCCAGGAACCATTCCCTTGCAGAATAGGGCTATTAGTGTCATTGAAACATTTTGGCGTGACCAGAACTTGTTCAGGACTTCTTATATCCCAATTTCTTGACAGTCTGTAACCTGTTAGTGCTAGATTTGACAACCCTAGATGGAACTGTCTGAAATGGGGTTGTCTGAGCAGATTGTGTTTTTGTGGTAGAAGCCTTGGAAAGTCTACCAATGTCTCCAGAAGATCCAGGAACCACTCCCTTAGAGCCAGAATAGGGCTATTAGTGTCATTGAAACATTTTGGCGTGACCAGAACTTGTTCAGGACTTCTTATATCATCCCGAATGGTGGGAAGGCATACAGACCTTTGTTTGACCACTCCTGTAACAAGGCATCCGTCGCCCATGCCAAGGGATCTGGAACTGGTGAACAAAAAAGAGGTAGACAATGATTTTTGGAAGTTGCGAAGAGATCCAAAGTTGGAGTTCCCCACAGTCTCTAAAGATCCAGGCAAACCTGTGGATCTAAAGTCCACTCCATGGGAATTACTTGATCATGGCTGCTTAGCTGGTCTGCCAGGACATTCAGTCTGCCCTGGACGAAGTCTCATTACTAATTTTGTCCGATTCTGGTTTGCCCAAAGTAGAAGATCCCTTGCTGCCTCGCAAAGTGTGGTATTGTCAAAATGGACTGCTATGGGTCTTCCCAGAAACTTCCAAGGCAAAGGCTTGCAATCCCAGATGAATTGCCTTTAACTCTTTCACATTTATGTGATGCTTCCCTTCCAGCAGCCTGTCTTTTGACTTCCACCATAGCAGGTGCTTCTTTATTTCAGGAGTTACAGGGAACATGAACGAGTATGGGTGCCATTTCCTGTCCCAGCTGGCTCAAAGAAAAAACTGAAAAACTCTCATGTGTAGTCTTCCAGGGATACAAATTGCTCTATGGAGGCTAGAGTTCCTACAAGACTCATCCATCTGTTGGCAGAGCAAGTCTGGAGAGAGAGAGAAACTCGTCTACAGTTTTCAGACAAGATTCCACTCTCTTTGGGGATGGAAAAGCCCGAAAAGCTAGAGAGCTCAGCGTCATACCCAAATAAACTATCTCCTGAGAAGGAGCCAGTTGGGATTTCTGATGGTTAATGAGCAAACCTAGATTACTGACCAGGCAAAGGGTCTTGCCAACCATCTAGGTAGAGAGCAATGTTGATGCCCCTGAGATGGAGCCATCCTGCCAGGGGAGCGAGAACACAAGTAAAAACCTGAAGGGCCGTCGATAACCCAAAACATAGGGCTTGAAACTGAAAGACTCGGTCCTGGAAAACAAATCTGAGGAACTTCCTCTAATCCGGATGAACAGGGATGTGAAAGTACGCATTCTGCACATCTATTGAGACCATCCAGTCTCCTTGATGAATGGATGCAAGAATGGAATGATTGGTCTCCATTCTGAACTTTGTCTTCTGAACGAAGACATTCAGCACACTTATGTCCAGGACCGGTCTCCATCCTTCCAATGATTTGGGAACCACGAAGAGAAGATTGTAGAATCCCTCTGAATCTACATCCTCGACTATCTCTACAGCCTTCTTGTCGAGAAGGGCGGAAACTTCCTCTGAGAGGGCCACAAACTTCTCTGAGCCTAAGGAGTAGGCGGTCCAGACGATATAGGCTTCCTGATTAAAGGAGGTTTTTCCCTGAACGGATATAGCGTAGCCCTCATTGAGGACTTGAATACAGTAATCCATTGTTCTGCTCCCATTTCGCTCCATTTTTCCCAGAACAGTTGGAGCCTGGCACCCACTGCAGCAAGGAAGTCTAGGTCTTCATTTTCTTCATGAGGATCTCGGTGTGAACTTCTTGACTGTTCGTGACAAAAAGTCAACATTGGAACATGGTCTGGAAGATCTTGTTCTCCCACCATGAAAGGGATGAGACTGTAGAGGAGAGGCTGACTTCCCACCAAACGAAGGAGGATCCTTAGGACGTCTCACTGACTGAGACAGAAGGTCCTGGGTCGATTTTTTGTGTAGATGAGACACAATGTCATTAACTGTCGACTGTGGGAACAGAAAATCCTTCACCAAGGGAGAAAAAAAAAGCAGACTTCTGTGCTGTAGTCACTCCTTTGGTGGTATATGAACACCATAACTCTCTTTTATAGAACACCCAACATAAAAAGAGAGGCTAGTTCCCTAGAGCTATCTCTAACTCCTTTATCGATGCAAGAGAGAACACCCTTAGCGTCTGAGACAGAGTCCTTGGGAAGAGAGGAACAGTCCTGTATTTTCTGTGCCAAGGCACCCACCACTAATTACCTCAAACACCTTGAAGAGGGTTCGAAATATATGATCACTCCTGCTGAAGAAAACATCACTTTAGCAGATGAAAAAGCCGATCTCCTAGAAGAATCAATCAAGCCAGAGAAGTCCCCTGGAAGGAGGCAGCAGCTCCCAGGGATGGGGCTTCTCCAGTGGCATAAGTAGAATACCTTCTATGCGAAAGATTTGCAGGAGGAAAGCTAAAAGAAGCCTTCCCTTGCTCTCTCTTGACCGAGAGCCAAGCATCTACTTCGCTGAGAGCCTTCCAAGTGGAAGTAGAGAGCATCATCTTAGGCAACCTGGAGTGTTCAATAGGTTGATTACTCATCAAAACGATGGATGCCGGAGAAGATGGGGCCGCTGGTGAGAAAAAGGCAGGGAAACTCTGTAGTAAAAAACAAAGGAGCGCCCCATAAGCAGGAGTCGAATCCTCTTCGACATCCTTATTTGACTCCTCTTATCGGACAACATTGGAGAAAGAGATATGTCTGCAGTTGGCCTAGCAGCAGAAGGAGGCTTTTTCAAAAAAACCTAAACTTACCTGCACAGCTGGTCAGTCCAGTCCAGTATGTAGTCAGCCAGCACTTCAACTTGCTTCCCTAAGTGAGAGAAGCTAAGGGGAAAAAGGGGGATCAGTCACTCCCACACTCTGTTGCTCACTGAATACCTTAGACAAGGTGCTACCTGTCCCCTTAGGAGAGCTGGGCTAGCAATACAACTTGAGCAGCAATCACAGTACTCAAAGAAAATGTGTCCAAGGACTTATGGGCAATGTTCACAGGTAAAAGGAGGCGAACACAATCTGCCCTAACCAAACTCGTGTGTAACACCTGCTGAAAGGACTGGTTTCTTCTGAATGATATAGTCACGGTGATGCCCTTAACTTCTTGAGCTCTCGCCCGAACTGTACACACGTCCTACTCATTGGATGAGTCAAACACCCACTTGATTGTATCATGGAGCCAGAATGAAATCATGTTCTTAAACACCTCTTTCTTGGCCCTGCCAGTACTAATGAAGAGTCCTCTATAGGTAGTGGTGCAAAACCCTAAGAGGACACAGTAGCATCTTGTCCAGATCAATACCTACAAAGTCATCTAGGGAGGGGCTTGAGAAAGATTCAAACCTGGCATCAGGGACTGATGGATTCTGACTCTTCGCTGTGAAGTCCAGGACGAATTCAAGAGAAACCAATCACCATGCCCTCAAGTGTTTTACATTGAAGGAAAGGCCATGAAGCAAGGAAGACAGGCTATGGCTAGTAGAAAACCTTTTCAACAGAAATTTCACCAGGGCTCCCAGTCCTTCAGAGGAAGAACAAAAGAAGGAAGGCAACTTTACCGTTCCTCTTTTCCCTCCATTCAGGCAGACGTTCTGGAGCAGGAAAGAGAGGAGGTAGCAGATGAGATGGAGAGGCTCCCCATCCACAACTTCAGACTCTCTCTCTCCCTCTCTCTCTTTCTCTCTCTCTCTCTAATGGCAGCTGACAGGAAAATGTGTCGGCTGTTTGAGAGTTACGGTTATTTAAATACCAATTATATGGGAGTTTACTGTACCTTGTTTTTACAACGTGATCTAGTGCTGCTATTAGCACTTCTGTTTCTTTCTTGAGTTCCCCCTCTGCAACTACTGCCTTGTTTCATTGTTGAATTATTATTATTATTATTATTATTATTATTATTATTATTATTATTATTATTATTATTATTATTATTATTATCTGAATATAAAAATAATCTTAAGACCAGACTAAAAGGTCTCTAACTTGTACAGCAGGGTTACAAAGAACAGAACAGATAAGAGATTACACAAAAGAGAGAGAATCAAATAGCAAAACATGTCATAACTGAAAGCCATACTGCATGATGCTGAACTTTAAATTAGTGCTATAGCCACTCTTAAACTTACAGGCACTGACATCAGAAAAGCTGCTGGTCAAGTCATAAGTAATAAGATAAGAGATGCCAAGCAAAAGAGCAGTGTTAATTCTACAGGCAAGGAGTAAGAAAAAATTGTAGGCGGCCCTCTTGTTAAAATGTCTCCCTTTTGAAATGTAAATGACTTTTTTTTGTCATTGGGTAGCTTACCTAAACCACTCGGTTAAATTCCTACATTTGAAGAATAATAAAGAAGCAATCTATCCATCTCTGGCCAATTCTAAATTATACAATGATAAAAAATGATTGAACATTAAATAACAACACTCACCAAAGTTTTACAGGAATTTTTGCTGCTAGAGGCTTACCTGCAAAAAAATTACCAAAGATTATTAACAGACAGTAATTCCATAAAAGTACAAATATTTACACATAAATGAAAGGTAAAATATGGGATTTCCAATGAGTAATGGTTGTTTTACAATACATTGAAAAAATATATTTCTAAATTGTTCATAAAGACCATAATTCTCTTTAATTCTACGTCTGGTGGTAGTTGGAACTGAAGCCACTATCAAAGAGTGGAACTAAAAGAAATCTGAAAATATTATTATTATTAAAATACTGTAGTTTTACCAGACCACTGATCTGATTATCAGCTATCACAAGGGTTGCCCTGAAGGATTTGTTTTTACTTATATAGTTTTTTATATTCTTTCAAATAAATACAATTTCTCAATAAGTTTAAGACTGCATATGTTGAATTTTCGGACAAAATTTAATTGACCATTTCCAAAACTTAACAGCCACCGCTGTTTATACTTTGGATGTTCACAAACAATTGTTTAACTGTTATCATAACTTTCCACTCAGAGCATTCGGGAGCAGGATTATGTGGGTTATTCATTAGGAGTCTCTGTGTGGGACGAGAATGGCCTACGTGGAGACGCATCACAATTACTTGCTTATGTCTCTCGCTTTTGTATGAAGAACTCCAATTTCCAACACTAGGTTTTATTTATTTTAATTTCTAACTTTCAGGTTCTTTTGCCATTTATTTATAATACTTATTTTATTAAATATGTTATATAACCATTAATAGCGAGTATTTATTTACATTTGATCTTGTCACTTAGTCTGTTTCTTTAGCTGCTTTACCAGCCTCTTCATTACCCTTAATCCCTATATGGACAGGGATCCAACATACTGTATTTCTATATTTTTCCCATTATTATATAACTCATGGAGTAATAACTTAATTTGTTGTACAATTTTATTTTCTGGTTTGTAACTTTAAACAGCTTCTATAGTGCTTCTTGAGTTGCTAAAAATCACAAAATTATTGAATTATGTTTCTTTAATTATTTATATGGCTGATGCAATTGCAAACAATTCTGCTGTGAATATTGAGGCATTATCAGGTATAGAGAATTGATGTTTTGTCTTGGGATATTGCAGCATATCCCACTCCGTACTGTGATTTAGATACGTGTGTTCATTGTGTAATGTGGACATTTTCGGTTTATGAGATCTACTGTATGTTGTCTATGGTGTTCTGGGATACTTTTTAATAAATATTTTAAGTGCGTGCAAATTCTTATTTTATTCACATAGTCCAAGGACGAGGTAGTTTTACTGTTGAAGGTAACTTTATATTTATATTCTGTGATTCAAACAATCTTTCAGCTCTAACTGGGAAAGGTGGTGAATGGTTGTTTATATATACATCTCTTAATTCAAATGATTTTTTTGTTGGTGAATCACTTGTTTGAATACTTAGGGCACTTTTCACTGTTATTAATTCTCTATGAAGATATAGTGGTAGTTCACTACATTCAACTTATAAAGATTAGTTTGATGAGGATCTCAAGGCTCCTGAAAATATTCTAAGGCCTTTGTTGTGAACTGGGTCTAATGTTGTTAGCGTTGCATCTGATGCTCAGCCATATATTTCTCTTCGATAATCAATGATAGACAACACTATTGCTTTATACAGTATAGTAAGGGTATGTCTATCAGCTCCCCAAGTAGTGTTGGACAGTTTTTTAATAAGATTTATTGCTATTTTACATTTCGATTTCATGTGTGTTACATGGGCTTTCCAATTTAAATGAGTATCAAGTACTAATTCCAAAAATTTTACTGTCTGACCAATTGGTATACTAGGAATTCTGATGTTTAAATCTATTTCTTCACCTTTTTCTACATTTTATTTTTATAAAACATGATTGCCTGAGCTTTATCTATGGAAAATTTAAAGCCTGCAGATGAGACCCATTCATCTATTTTTAATTACGGTTTTATTAATGTTTCATTCTTCATGTTTTATACGAGATGCTGAATAATACATGGCAAAATCATCCATATACAACTTACTTTTAATTCCAATAGGTAAAGTGTTACTGATAATTATTGTTAAAGTAAATAGCGCACCAATAAGGACGCTTCCGCGTGGAACACCATTTTCATGAGGAAATGTTTTTGACAAAGCATCAATTCTCACCTGAAAAGTGTGATCTGTCAAAAAGTTTTGAATAAACTTAGGTAAATGTCCACGGATGCTATTTTTTTTTATAACATTTTTAATATTAAATACCCCCATCTAGTATCGTATGCCTTTTCCATGTCAAAAAAAACTGCAGTGATTTGTTTTCATTCAAATCCTCTACGTATGTGGTCTTCTAAGTTAGACAGAGAATCTAATGTAGATCTGTTACATTGTGACCCGAACTGAGTGGGAGTCAAAATTTTATTTTCTCAAATGTGCCTCGTTAGCTGAGTATTTACCATTTCCTCTAACAATTTGCATAAGCAACGTGTTAAAGAAATTGGTCCTATAATTATTTAAATTACTGGGATCCTTTCCAGGTTTGAAGGCAGGAATTATTATGGCTTTTTGCCATTCATCTGGAAATAAATTTTGAAGCCATAAATAATTATAAAACTGTAATAAGTATGACTATGCTAAATAGTAGTTCATTTCAAAACAAATATTGTCACCTCCAAGGGTATATTCATTGCTGTTCAAGAGAGCACATTCCAACTCTTCCATATTGATTTTTTATAGTAATATATATCTCTTTTGATTAAAAATTTTTTGTTATTACAGTATATGTTTTTTCTTGTGCATGAGTGTTCGCCTAAATTTTTATCATTACTGTACTTACATTTGCTAACTTTTCTCTTATTACAGTACTTATTTCTTTCAGAATGAGTATTCTTTTTCCATCTTTTAATATGGCATGTCTTGGTGGTTTAACATGGGTACCATTTATTTTCCTGAATTTTTCCCATATTTTTTATATGGGAGTATTATTATGGATTTTGATACACAACTCCGCCACAAAATTCTTCCTTAAATTACTTTTTTTTAAATTCTGCTGTATGGGGGTTTTAATGTATCAGTTTCTAGTAAAAATATAGTCACTTTTACATGCTTCTCCATCTGTCTGTCTGCCTGTGTCAAAACTGGTATGTAACTCAATTTTCAACCTGTCCCTTCGTCTGATAGTCTTGAAATTTTGCATGGTTTCTCAATCCCGGTGACAATACAACCTTAAATGATCAGTAGGTCAGCAGTGACCTCTAGTGACCCTACAGTGACCTTTCCCAGTATCTCAAGATTTGTATGAAACTCTTCAGGATTTTCACCCCTCTGTACATGTATGGCTGTACCTACATTTTCTTCTTCCTCTCTAGATGTAGATGCTAAAGTGTGTTTACCTATTGTTGATGCAGTACTGTTTTTTTGACAAGGTGTAAACATAATACAGTATCATTGGTTTGTAGTCTTTTAGTAACCGTTGTATTTCTCCTATACGTAATCTGGTCTGTACACCATTTACGTTCCATTGTATACAGCTACTGAAAATATTATGTTAAGCAATCGAGTGTTACTTTCTTTTTTTTTGTATTATCCACTTGGATTTTTTCTAATAATTTACTCACTACATTTATTTGTTTTTCTTGCAATATGTTAAGTGCTCAATGCACCTGCAACTTTTTCATGAGTGATCAAATCAGTAGTTTCTTTTTTTTCTATATTTCATAAAATTTCTTATGCTTGTTAAACTATCTTTTATTTTGCTTTGTTCTGATTGCACAATTCAACAAGGCATACATTAGAACCACATGTGTTATCATTGATAATTCTTGTTTCATTAGCTCCTGTTGTACCAATTATTGGTGATGCAGTACAGGTAATCTCTTCTCCCTAACATAATCAGTCTATGGTGTGGTTCTCTTCTACTTCTTCAGTGTTTTGGATACCTGCTTTCCTTGAAATGGCTTTGTCTGTCAGCACTTTTTCTGTCCACCCTCAGATCTTAAAAACTACTAAGGCTAGAGGGCCACAAATTAGTGTTGATCATCTGCCCTCCAATAATTATACATACCAAACTGCAGCCATCTGGCCTCAGCAGTTTTTATTTTAGGTTAAAGTTAGCCATGATCATGCATCTGGCAATGCAACAACACAGGCCACCATGGCCAGCTGAGAGTCTGACAGTCTCATGGGCCGTGGCTGAGAATTTCATATAGCATTATATGCTGTACAGAAAACTTGATGGCGCTGAAGAAGCTTCAGTGCATTTTTTACTTGTTTTGTTTGTGTTCTTGCTTCATATCTTTTGTCTTTGGTTTAACTGATGTTCTCTAATAATATTTGGTATCTTCGCTTTGGGTGGTGTTCTTTTCAAGGGTCTCTTTTTATCTTTAATTTCCGGTCCATCACATCTTTCTTCTATTACTTCTGTAGTATCTTCTTGTGTTCCTATTTGCATTAACATTTCAAATTCATTTAAATAAATATTACCCATATCATTTGCACCTTTTTCTTATCCTTTACCATTTCAGTTTTTTTCTGTAAAGAATTTATTTCTCCTTGAGATTTATTTTTCTGTGTTTTGTTACTGCTATCTGTATGCATTTTTTTTATTATTGGTTCTTGCTATTGAAGAATGTGCATGTTTCTTAGCATGATACTGAATTTCTCTCACTTTCAATTCTAATTTAGCCTCTTTTTTTAGACATCCCTGTTCTTTCTTGTAATATTTTCTATTCTGTATTATATATATAATATGCATGCATTCTTTGGACCTTGCATGATGATCTTTCCCACAGTTTATACACTTCAGTTCACTGCACTTCCATTGTGTGGCATGTTGTTCAGATCCACGATACACACATACAGGTCCATTTCGACAATGTTTCATCGTATGCCGATATTTACTACAATTTTGACCTGCAGTGGCTTTGGGACATAGGGTGTTATTTCTCTGTTTTGGCCATAAATTTTTATTTTTTGAAGTAGAACTTGACCTTCAAATTTTATTTTTGTGATTAATATTTATTTATTGCTCTGTTTACTCAGTATAATATATACCTCACAATCTTGGAGTCTGGTATATCTCTTTTTAAGAGACTAACAGCATATACTTTTTGACTGTTCATTACTGTTCTCAGGAAGTGCAATGGTACCCTGAATGCTGTTCATGGTGTCATGTTTTCTTTTATTTTTACATTTTTTTTATTTTTACATTTGTGCTATCTTCGTTTTTTATAGACAAATAGGTCTCAGATTGACTTTTTGCTATGGCTTCTATAAGCCACATCTTTACCTTTATCTGTCTGAATGACATTTCTGCCATTGAATACCTATTTAATAACTATTATTCTAGTTTTAGGGCTGAATTGTTTTTCAGTTTCCAAGGTTAGAAACTTTGATCAACTTCCCCTCTCAAAGAGGTCCCCTCTCAAAGAGGGAGTCGAAGTGAGTCAAGGCTGGGTCTTGACAATATTTACTTTTTTGGGGTTTATTATATGGTACAGTAATAAAGTTTTAATACTACTGTAACTTGATTTGGGTAAAATGAGTATTCTTGAGAATAGTCCATTGCCATGCCAGAAATTGCAGGGAGGTTAAAATCAGTCATCACAAAGTGAATAACATCAATCTCGTCCAGGATAAGGTGGAGCGGCATGCTGTCCAACCCCATTCTCCTTCAAAGTTACAAGAGCAGTGATTTCAGTAATTAAATACCATGCAAAGGTCCTCAATGAAAGAGGAAGAAGGGAAGGGGAAAAGTAATATGATGAGGAGTCAAATAGTTACAGCTGAATGCACAACACAGAGAGTAGGTGTAAAAGAGCATAAACTCCCTGAAGTGGATCCCTAAACTCCCCCATCTTGTAAAAGGATTAGGATCAGTGGGAGAAATTTGAGATGCAGGAGGATATGTGCAAGGAGTAAGTGCACTGGGAAAACACTGAATTTCTTACTGTGGTACAAGTGAAAAAGACAGGGACAGTAGCACAAATCTGAGAAGCTGGGACACTGGCCCTCTGATTTTTTTATTATTAGAAAATATTGTAACTATTGGAAAAATTTCACATATGGTCATGTATAACGTTCAAATTTGGTAAATAATACTGTGCAGGACAGAGACCACCAAGTCGCCAAGATGTTCTAAGGTTTCAAGTCCCCAAAGCCTAATGATTAATAACTAATATGGATGAACAAGAAGTAGCTGATATAGATCACAGTAACTTCATGTGAAAATTCCCATCTACACAGCTTGAAAATACTAATTACATATTCAAATAAATTACTTCAATACCTACAGAGGAAAGATATGCCGTACTGATAACACCAATAGGAGCTGTCTCATGGCTCTGTGTAGGTTTGGAGGTCATTTGAGCCTTGTTCATTAAAATTGCAACTAAGAAAAGACCAGTGGGGTGGTTAATCTTACTCCTCAATGAGGAATGGACAAACAGTAGGAAAAGAGCCTAACCCACAGAATCACATTCTGAATAAAAAGAAGTAATAAGATCAATGGAGAAGGAGAAGATATGAGAAAACTCCACTGCTTGATATAAGAGAAGATGAATGGCTATGGAACCAAGCAATATGATTTGCTGGCTAGAATTCTAAGGAATAATGACAGAAGTGATTGCCTTGATCAGAGGAGGAACTGTCTCTCTTAGGTGAACAAAATACTCTATGTAACAGATGGATGAAAACAATAACATCACCTAGTGACAGGGGAAAAAGAGAACCTAAAATTGGGGTGAGGGCACAAAAGTATACCTTAGTTTAACCAGACCACTGAGCTGATTAACAGCTCTCCTAGGGCTGGCTATGATGCAACCCAGTCAAGAAAGAAAAATACAACAGAGTACCCAATCATCAATCTTAGCCCACTGAACATACATCTCCAGCAGACCACTTTCAAGATGAAAATCATGGTTTGTGCTTGATGTTCTATTAGGAAAACGGACTTTCCAACTTCCTTGGACCTCAAGGCTTCAAGTCCCTTGGCTTCAATAAAATATTTCTCCTTTGTCTAGGCAGCAAAGGCTTCCTACCTGGCAGTTCTGGTTTACTGTGGCCACTGCATCACAAGTTTTCATCAAAACCCTCACACTCTTCATCAGTAGTAGCATGGGCACTACTGAAATGTAAAAAGCTGAGGAGATACCTACACAATTGGTTTGTCATAGTGCATCAACAGCAAAACTATGTTAACCCCTTAAACATCTTATCCAGTTATGTCATCATTTACTGTAGGTCTGCACATGAACTGGGAGAAGCTGAACCTAACACTCATAGACCAGGGATACACACCTAAAAATATATGTGGATATGGTGGAAGCCCTAGTCTGAATGACAGAGGACATGATCCAAAAATCAAAATCACTGATGCAGAGGTTCCTTACATACCAGATCCTCATACAAAAATGTGGCAGTCTCTGCCACATTGTTTCTCTGGAAAAACTTGCTCTCTGAATTTGTTCTAGGAAGCTGTCTCTGCAACTGCAGCTAATCAGATCGTAGTTAGCAGCATCTCAACTGGATAGTTATTCAGTCATAGCCTTGGACAAGATACAGAGAGACCTGCAAAGGTTGTAGTATTTATGGAACCTCAGAGTAAGAGTGATCATGGTTCCTCTTTACGAAGTTTTACTTTTTTCAAATGCTCATCCCAAGGATAAAGAACACATCTTCAGGTACCTTATGCAGAAATAATTTGGTCTCATCACATCAACTTTATAGTGCTGAAGACTGTCTTCCTGGCTCTCCAAGCCTTCGCATGACAAATAAATGGCAAACAAGTATGTGTAATGACAGACAACTCAACTAAAGTTGCATATCTGAGGAGCCAAAGGGATGGCTAGTAGCATAGATTTTTGTTTGGATGAAGGCCAACAAAATAGACTGGCCCAAGGTTTGTCAAAGAAGGCACATCATAATTGTGTGTAGTTTCAGCAGAGCAAAGAAGGTCTTCTAATCATGATGGTTGCTCTTTGGCAACAGTGAGGCACACCATTAATGGAGTATGTGGTCAAATCTCAACTGCAAGTTAGCAATCTACTACTCAACCTAAAACAACTAAGCAGCCTGGAAGATAGGACACCCTGTTGCATTACTTGGACAAGCTGAAGTATATGCCTTCCCCCTACTGAAGCTAATCAGGAAATACTGGACAACCATTAGGTCTCCCAGATCCCAATGACTTTTGTGGTGCATCATTAGTCTCGATATGAGAGGTGCTACAGACTCCTATTCCTACTAACATAAAATCCCATGAGGATCCTGATGTTGGAAATTACTCTTCATCAGCCTCACCACTGATAGTTCCATGGGAATTCAGCAGTGTCATAACTTCTTGTATGAAACCTATCCAGGAAAACATCAGACATAAGATCTTAGATATCTTAGATAAAAGAAGCCTAAGCTATCTCCAAATGTTGCTGAGCTTCAAAATTCAACCTCTAACATGTAAATTGGAGCCAGTGCTGCAGTTGATATTAAGAAAACAGTGTTAATCCAGTTTCTGAGGTGTCAGAAGAAGCTGCAAGTGTCAACTATTAGTAGCTATCAGTTTACTCTTTTTCAAGTCTTTGAGCTTTGTGGATTAGTTGTAGGTATCTAAGTGGAGCTCAGGAGGCAATGCCAGTATTCAAGTCATCCAAACCTCCAAACTGAGACCTCTTGCTTATTTTGAAGAGCCTCCCAAACCCTCATTATGGACAACTGCATGAGGCTTCCCTATAGGCTCTCACACAAAATATTCTCCCTTCTGGCTTCTGTCTCTTTGAGATGGGTCTGTGAGCTTTGTGTTCTTACTTGGAAAGTCACCCACACTAAAGGCCTGAACTCATTAAGATTGTTTTTTTACAGCCCACTTTGTGGCAAAGACTCAGACTTCAGGCAGCCAGGATTATTCCAGTGCCCTCCACCATCCCTTCTCTTGCTTCCCACACCAAAAGCAAAAAGATTCTCCTTCCCTGCCCAGTTAGAACTGTTCGTCTTTACTTTTGAAAGAACTGAGACTGTTTCTCCCTACATATCATTCCAAGAAGCAAATTTCTAGAAATACAATCTCTTACTTGTACAAACATGTTCTCATTACAGCATATGCACATGAGACTGATGGCAAAAATCAGAGCATGCTCCAGAGTTTTAACTTCTAAACATGACCTAAAATGCCAATGGAACTTTAATGGGAAGTACCTGGTGGAGCCAGTCACCTATTGATTTTCATCTTGGGAACATAAAAACAAACAGCTGGACAATTATTCTTTATGACTGGTAGAAGCAAAGAGACATAGTACCTACTGCATCAATTGAGAATCTGAAGGACTCTTCAATATCTTCATCCTTGTTCTCATCTCTCAAACAGAACACTCTTTGAGACAGACTTTTGGAGTTACTCACCACTGACTTACATAAATGGTAATAGCTTATATATTTTCCTGAGTAATGAAAAGCACTACACATAACAAGCACCATATTTTTACACAATCAGAGGCTCTTCCATACTTATGCAATTTCATTTTGTATCAGAGCCTTGGATTTCTTACTGATCCTACATTACAAGTTTGGCTGTATATAAGCAATGGGTTTGTGGTCAAAAAATTTGTTTGTACATAAGGTACCTTTTGTATACAAACTCATAAAAGACTCCCTGTTCCCAGCCCTACTGATTCCTGTAGACTACAAGAAAAGCGAAGCGTTTAACTGATGTGACCCTATGGATCCTGAAGGTGCTTGTTTGGGGCTACCAATGTTCTTTTGCTTGTCAGACAAAAGACTGCAATATCTAGGCAATTTGAAAACCACAAATGTGGGCCACATATAAGTACAGTAGTAGGTTTGTACAAAATAAGTGTATAAAAAAATTTTATGTCAGCTTCTTTCCTCTGTCTTGTACACCTAACTAAATCTCACCAAGCCTTGATCTTCATCCATATCCTTTTTCCTATATTTACTAATATTACTATTCTAACCAACTGCTCATCATGTTCTCTTATGCAAACAAACTCCATATTTAAGATCTCATTCTATTTTCCAATTCATGACTTTTTAGTGCCTTACAATGAAAGCTTCATGGCCACATGTGCTATGGTAACAGAGATGATCCACCACTTCTAAGGTTTACTATTCCACAACAACAGTGATTCTCCTCCCTCTCTTCCCGATCTTCTCTTCTCTTCTCCTACATCTTGAGCATCAGAAATCCTTTACTCTATTTATAACTTGCAACCTTGAAGGTAGCAGGTTAGCCAAGGCACCAGCCACCTGTTGAGATACTAGCACTACAGAAATTAAGGTATACTTCTAAGGCTAGCCAGTATATTCTGTTGTTGGGTCCTTCTCTGGCTACAGACTTTTTCTATGCCTATACCAACTCACAAATGTCTGGTATATTCATTAAACATCTTTTACTATTGATGCACACTTGTCAACACTGAACATCCCACAATTCTTACCCATTTTGTTCTGTCCTTTCTTGTTGTGCAGAAGACTCACTAGCCTGGTAGGCATCTCTCCTAGAAGGCCACTCTGAAATGAACCACTGTTCTTCAATCTTGGTCACAGCCTTTGTAACAGGGTCTTCCACTGTCTTGGATTGGAGTTCCCTTGCTTGGGGGTACAGTCAACTGCACTTTCCTGTCAGTTCCCTCTTCCTCTTGTTGTTCAAATAGTGTGTAAGGCAGGCTTAGTATATGGGCTGAAGATGCCTAGTAGTTTAGCAATAAGTTGTCCTACCCTTATCATTTTCTTTCTTTATCTTCAACCATGAATTCACTTTCAAAACTAACACTACTGCCCTTCCTTCAGCACCTGGCAAATCTAGAAATGTATTTGTCCTTGCTGGGTGTTCCAGCTCCTCCCAGTTAACCAGTTTCCAGTGATAATTCTGTCTTTTTATGGGCATACACTTTTCATTATTGATTTTATATGTATGTATTATCCTGTTATTGCTTTTGTTGCAAATATTTCTCTGTTTGTTTTACATGTTCTGATCATAGACATGTTGTATTTTACATAGCAATGTCTGTGGATTATATAAGAATAAAGAGGACTTGGATATTGCTGCTGTTACTTTTGATATCTTCTTTTATTCTGAAACTCTTTTGTCTGATTTGCAGCACATTTAAGAACTGCTGACTCTGAATTTAAGACACCTATTTTACTCAGGTGTAATGCCAATCCAAAGGACTGTGGGACAGCTCTGTACACTGGAGAGGATTTCTCAATACAGTACAGCCTATCATAGGATACTTAAGTCTGAGGAAGACTAATATATCTTAATGTATTTGCTAGCTACAGGAACCCAGATTTGGATGACTATTTATGACTGCTTGCTTATCAAAATGGCAGCAGTTCAGGATGGTGACTCCAAGGATTGTTTCATTTTTGTTGGTGACTACAATGCTCATCACACTGAATGGCTAAGCTCAGTTACTGCCACAGTTAGCCATGGTGTTGCTGCTCTAGATTTCTCCACTATTTCCGGTTGTGAAAAGTTAATAAGTGAACCCACACACCAATCTGGCAACCATCTTGACCTTGTTACACGGATTATACTTGTGGAGTAGGTTTGTTGGTGAGGTCATCTGATCATTGTTTGATAAAGGTTAATATGGAGATGTTAGTTTTTCAAGGAAGGTATACTGTACTTGAAATCCCAGGCCAATTCAGATGGTATTCACTGTGATCTTATTGAGTTCAGGTGGAGTGATATTTATATAAGTTCAAATATTAGTGAACGTACCTTAAGACTATTATTGAGAGGAGAATTCCTTCTAGAATCCTCAGGTTTCATATAAAAAACAAGATATGGTTTAATGCTGCTTTGCAAGGTTGCCTAACATGAAAAACAAAAGGCTCTTCACTTACAGAGGTACAAATGATTAGACTTTTTGTGGCGTTATTTTACTGAGCTTAAAAGTCAAGCTCAGGATGTCCATGAGAGAGCTAGAAGAGCTTTAACTAGGGTGTGAAGGAGATCTTGCTCTCCACTGATGATGACCATAAGTGGTGGTCTGCCCTCAAGTTATCACTCTTTGGAGATCATTCTAACAAGCCTCCCCTTGTTGGGGCTGATGGAACTGCTATACATTACCCTAACCCGAAGGCATAACGTTTGGCTCAAGTCTTTGTGAGAAAATATTGTGGTGAGTCTTTGATGTTGCTTCAGTCATGCTTTCCAAAGCCTAATTTGTGTTCAACGGTCTTCAGGTCTACAGAAGTCAAAACTTTGCTTCTGGGTCCTGACAGTTATGGCACCATAGACCCTAATGGGATCTTTCCTATCTTTTTTTTTTAAAGAATGATGATTTCATTGCTCATAAGATTACAGGCAGTCCCCGGTTTACAACGGGGGTTCCGTTTTTACGCTGCATCATAAACCGAAAATCGTCATAAACCGAAAAATTGTTGAAAATCGTGAAAAATCGTTGAAAATCGCGAAAATCCTAAGAAAATCTTAGTTTTAATGCTTTGGGTGTATTGAAAACGATGTAAACTACATTTTTATTGAGTTTTTCATCAAAAAAACATCCAAATTTTTATTATTCTGCCGTTTTGGAGCCATATTTCTTCCGACGGATCAGCGTACAACGCGTCGTAACCCCGGAACATGCGTCGCAAACCGGGAAATAATTTCTGATGAATATATTTGAAAAGTGTCGTAACCTCAGAACGTCGTAAGCCGGACCCGTCGTAAACCGGGGACTGCCTGTACTATTGTTTTCAAAAGATTACTTTCCCTTCCAAATGTCTTGGTAGGTCTGTTGAAGATAATAACCTACTACCAGCATTGCAGTTTGGGTTTCATACAAGACTTGGTACAGTACTTATGATGCTCTCTTGTCAATATCTACTGTCTTGCAGAGTGCTCTTGATCAGGGTGCAGAGGCATGCAAGATTGGTCTAGATTTTAGTGCAATCTTTGACATGTGAATCATGAAACACTTATCTACAGGCTAAGATTATTTGGAATTTGTGGATATTTTATTAATATTTTAACTATTAATAAAATATTATTAAAAGGGCCAGTAAAGTAGCTTTAGTAATATTTCAGGTTTTCTTCGTGGAAGTATTCTTAGACCCTTGCTACTTATTATCTATACTAATGACATGTAGCAAGGTCTGGAGAACACACTGATTGCATATGCCAATGATACTACTCTTCTAGCTGTTGCTCCTTTGCACCTTGCAGAATCATTGAATAGAGACCTCACACATATTTGGGACATGAAGCCTAACCCTTCTAAAACTCCAAGTATGATAGTTAGCTGATCCAAAACACTTTGGCTTTGGCATCGTGATTTACATCGTGATTTACATTTAAATGGCACAGTTTCATATTTCATTGATTCTTTTAAGATTTTAGGTATACTTTTGATAAGATAATGACTTTTGAGAAGCATATACTTAATAGTGCTTCCTCTGTTTCTCAAAAAGTTGGTATCTTCTGGAAATGTTCTATAATGTTTTGATAAGAAGCTATTATAGCTAAGTGTTTTAACTCATTTCTTCTTCCTTTTTGGGGGTACTATTCTCCAATGTGGTTGCTGGTACTGACTCTGATCTCAAACTCTTGGATAGAGTTATGTCATCAGTCAAGTTTACTTGTTGACTGGTGGCAAAGGCATAAAGTGAGTTCATTATGTTTGCTGCATACAAAGTACTACAGTGACAAACATCCTCAGCACTCTTCTTTACCAGACCTAGCTGTTTCTGCGTGCAACACTAGGCAGGCTGCTGCTGCAAACAGTGTGTCATTTTCTATCATTAGGTTTAATACTACTCAGTTTGCTAGTTTTATCTATGCTACAACTAAAATGTGGAATAGTTTATCTAGTGGAGTTGTGGATTCTTCTTATATCCAAATATTAAGTGACAAGCAAATTCATTCCTGCTCTCTGCTGAGTCTCCTGACTATCAGTATCAGTTTTATTTTGCTATTCCTTCATGTTTGTTTATTTACCAACTTCTCCTATAACTTGTCTCTCTCTGCAGGCTGATTTCCCTTTGAAACCTTTTTGGGTTTACAGTCTGTTGACTCTGTTCACATGGGTTTTCAGGTGAACATTTAAAGAAAAAAAAGAAAGAAGCCTGAATATCTTTGACAACACCCACTACACTTTATACAGAGCAACAAAGTCACCACCATACCTGTCATCTGCATGGCCACTTTCCTGACATTATATTTATCTTTGCTTCCTTTTCTGTCAATAAAAACTATTTTGCTTACAAGAGTTATTTTGCTATCCTCTGATCTTGCATGCCCAACTAGCTGTCTTTGTACAGTCAAATGTCTTCTCAAAATAAAACAAAAACTGATATAATCTCTTCCTTTTCTTATGATAACTTTTCTGTATCTTCCCAACAGTAAAGATTCATTAGCATGAGGCCAAACTAGCACTTGTTAATTTCAACAATTTCAAGGTCTTTCTTCCAACATCTCTAGCATTTTCTCAGCAAACAAACATCCTTTTTCCTCTACTGTATATCTTTCTCACTTTTCTTTGTATACTGCTGTCACACTTTTCCCAATCATCTAGTCCCTTTCCTTCCTTAACCAGGTTTTGACACATTCTGGTTAGTTCATCAATGATTGGTTTCTCCATCAGTTATTAGAAAATCAAATGCTCCTGATGGTCCACTGAATTCTTTACTTTTCCAATTCCCAAGGGTTTTCCTAACCTCCTCAGAATTTACATTCTCTGTTGGTCCTGTCACTCATATCAACATACTTCACTTCATGTTATCTTCATTCAGTACCTTTTCAAAACACTGCTGCCATCATTCCACTATTCTTTTCTTTTCAATTTGAATTTTCCCATTTTATCATTTTATACATTTTGCCAATTTCACATTTTTTCATCTCTGCTCATTTCCTGTTTGCCCTGTGATACAGCTGAAGGCTCTCCTCTTTTCAATGCCCTTTAAGTCTGTTGTTCCCATAACATCCTTCTATACCTACTTCCAGATGTCAATACTTCAGCACATTTTGCATGCCTTCTTTCAGCATTTTCCACCTGCTATTTGATTTTATATTTGTTAAAACTTTTTTGTACATTTTTGTCCTTACTTTTAAAGCTTTCTTGTCTTATTGTTTTATCTGTGAATTTTACTGGTGGATATGTTGACTGTTTGTTGGGAGTACACAATGTGACAATCTACCCATGATGCTCCTGGCAGCTTTGGATTCCACCCTTACTTCTCCCTGCCTTGTATTCTTATGTTAATATATGGAATATTCATAATTACCTGTATTTACAGTGAAATATTTTACTCCTCCCTATGCATTCTTGAAGAATGACACTGCAATAATGGTAGTGTTAAGCACTAAATTGCAATACATACAGTCAAGCAATTTATGGATCACATACTGTTACGTTAATACATTTTCATCCCAAAAATCAGTGATTCTACTTCAAGGCATAAAGGTCTTTAGAATGAGAAACAGTATTGCAGTCTCTTAAAATCACCTAATAAAGGATTTCAATTTGGTTTAAAATAATATTTCATAACAGAAATGGTCTCACCACTATCAATTTGCAATATGTACCTTGCATTTATGCCACATTCCTTACAACAGGCTTTGTTACAACTACTACTGTGACACATGCAACACCAGCTGCCTTATACGCTCATAGCCCAAACCGTGAATGGGAATGTGATTCCAGTCTAGGACCAGAGGGACATGGTTGTAGAGATATAGCTAGGCAGTTGGTAGAAGATTTACCAGGGAAAAACATCAAGGTAAGGCTTCAAAGTACTTTTATAGTTAACATTTAACCTAACACATAATTCAAACATTTTTTTTCCATAGACATAAATATTTTACTGAAGCTTCAATGCAAGCTTTATATACATACACTAAATGCCAAATCTATGGTTAAACAATATGAAGTGGAAGTTGGCAAGGAAAACTTAACCAGTTACACCAAAACTGGAGTCACATCAGTCCAAAATTCTAACTCCTTGCTTCAGTAGAGGTAAACACATAAAAGGGCTACTTAAAGTGGTAGGTTCTTTGATGATGCTATATTTAAAGATTCGTATGACTCGCATACAAAGCTCCCCAATACCACAGTGAGGTCCTACTTGGAAGGGGTTACATCTACCTATCAAAGTTCTAATAGGAATCTTCATATCAGAGAAATTCAAGAAATACAGAACAATCCTTATGTTCATAAAACCCTAAAAATTTTAATCCAGAAATGAAAAGTTTGTGTTTGAATGTTACTCTGCAAACAGGTAAAGTGAGTTCAGAGCAAGAGCTTGATCCATTTTAATTTCTTAGGTGAGACTTGCAGATATATAATAAAAAGAATTTACTAGAATTTTCAGTAAAATTTCAATAGGCCCACATAAAAAAAGCCAAGTTTTTCAAGAATCTAGTTTTGGTATACTTTGACAGAAAAATTTTGCCAGGGAACAGTACAACTCAACCTGCCGATGACTAGGTACTAAAAGGTGAGATGACAATAAAGACATAAGGTTCGAGGTTACCTTCCAGGAAAGAAATCTATCTCCATCCTTAAACCAAAACAAGCATGGAGAAGAAAGAACCCCAGAGCTACCCTGTTCTGCTGAACAGTAGCCAGGTGCATGCTCAGAACCTTGGGAAGATATATATATATATATATATATATATATATATATATATATATATATATATATATATATATATATATATATATATATATATATATATATATATATATATATATACTTTATATATTATATATATACAGTAATACTTGATCTTACACGATTAATATATATATATATAATATATATATATATATATATATATATATATATATATATATATATATATATATATATATATATATATATATATATATATATATATATATATATATATATATATATATATATATATAATATATATATAATATATATATATATATTATATATATATATATATATATATATATATATATATATATATATATATATATATATATATATATATATAATATATATATATATATAATATATATATATATATATATATATATATATATATATATATATATATATAATATATATATAAATATATATATATATATATATATATATATATTATATATATATTATATATATATATATAATATATATATATATATATATAATATATATATATATAATATATATATATATATATATATAATTCACACACATATACGAACTTTTCACTGGAAATATAACTAATGGGCATAAGTGATTTTTTCACAGACACAGAAATTCTAGTAGAAATCCTGCAGAAGTGGGTGTTTAATTTTTAAGTAATTTACAAGTTTTCATGCTTTTATGTGTAAAATCTGTATGAAAATGCATTTCATTCTTTTATTTGTAAAATGTGTATGAAAAATGCATTTCATGCTTTTTATGTGTAAAATCTGTATGAAAAATGCATTTCATGTTTTAATGTGCAAAAAAATCTCTATGACAAATGCATTTCATGCTTTCATGTTTAAAATCTCTATGAAAAATGCATTTCATGCTTTCATGTGTAAAATCTGTATCGAAAATGTATTATTTTTATTTTTTTACATGCATAAATATGATGCGAAGGTAATTTCAGCACATTCAGTTAGTGTACTTTTACAAGATGTGATACCCATTTGCAAAGTTACTGCACTTCTCAAAGATGATACCCCTGCAGAAAATGCTTGTTTAATGTTTGAAGTACATTTATAAGTTTTCATGCTTTTAACTGTAAAATCGATATGGGAAATTTATATTTATATTTCTGTACATAAATATCATACAAGTATTATGTCCATTTGCAAAGTCTTTGTCACAAGGACTTTACATGACCTTGAGATGAGGTTGTTCAGTCACGTTCATTTGATAAAATGAATTGGTTTATGTAATATCAGAGATGTAACTAAGAGTTGTATAAGTGTCATTCTTTGAAAATTACTCTGTTCACCTCTGAGAAAAGTGCTGGTGCAATCTGTATGTGCATGTAATTACAGCACGTTCAGTTGGTGTACTTTACAAGATGTGATACCCTTTGTTACTGCATTTTTCAAAGATGATACCCCTGTAGAAAGTGTGTTTAATTTTTAAGTTTTCGTGTTTTTAGGTGTAAAATCAGAATGGACAATTTGTATTTATATATTTGCATAAATACGCGATACACAAAAGCAGTACAGTTACTTTATTACAGTATCTCTCTCTCTCATTCATCATTACCTGTACAGTATATAATTTTAAATTGATTGAATTTTACCTGTACTGTACTACCTTCTACGAACATTATGTACATGTTTTTTGATATTTTATGGAATTGTACTTTTGTTGACTGACACGACGTTTTTGCCTAGTGACGCAAAGAAAATGGCTTTTACTCTAAGTTACAAAGAAAACAGCATCCCATGAATTAGGGTAACATTAGTATATCGTGACGCACCTACTGTAAATGCGCTATTATGAAACTGTGCAGTACTCAGTTTTTATGTCAACCATTTACTGTTTTCCTTTTTTAAGGGTAATAAGCTAAATTTTAAATAAAATTACACTAACTTTAGTTCATTTAAAAGTTAGCTTAATACTTTGTAAGCATATTTAGTACTTAAACTTGGAAATAAACATTTATTACCATTTTTAAAGACCATGCCAAACTTATTAAAAATTCACCTTGCACGAGGGGCTGAACCTAACTCTCGTAATTTCGAGGTATGACTGTATATATATATTTATATATATATATATATATATATATATATATATATATATATATATATATATATATATATATATATATATATATATATATATATATATAATATATAATATATATAATATATATATATATATATATATATATATATATATATATATATATATATATTCTTCTTCTTCTTCTTTTCTTTTAACGTGCTTTTATTCCCATTTTTGTATATAAATATATATATATTATATATTATGCCTATATTTTGAAGGACATATATATATATATATACAGTATATATAAATAGATGTGTGTATGTTCCACATACACTTTGAAACCCATTGAGCTATTTCAGCCAAACCTGGTATACATATGACTTAACCATCTGGGAAAGAACACTGTGGAGGTAAGACATCTCTGGCACCAAATGGGGTTGGGTGTGGGAAGGGAGTGAAATGTAAAAATTACTTAAGACAGTGACAGATATTAGTGTCTAATCCATAGTTTTTGAGGAATAGTGACACTCCCGATGCCTTTCAAGTCCAAGTTCAGCCCCGATAGGGAAGGGGGTGGAAGGGGGGGTGACATGTAAAAATAACTGAAAATATTCTGACTCATTCAGAACAAGTAGAGCATTTCAAATCGTAAAGTGATCGTACAGCCTAAACGGTTTGAAATGTACTAACCTAATCGTAGCCTAAGTCTTATACTATGACACCCAGGTCACTTCACTCATATTCCATATTGCACTTGAAACACTGCACTGCGTTGTGTATATTAATCTAAGACCTAAACGATATAACTTACTGTTTGTTCAAATGGTACATTCAATATTTCTAGCCTGAATTAGAATGAGATTGGCATGAGCACAATCTCTACTTCATAACTTTCATCCAAAGCACACTCCAAGAAATTCTCCTTACATTTAGATACGCATATCTCCTAAAGGAAATCTCCCTAAATGAACTTTTAAGATGAAAAGGAATACTTAAGTGGATTTGAAGGCACCAACAGCTATGGCTGCATTCCCCTTTCTTGAGTCCCTGCTAAATACAACTACTGTACACTGCACCAAAGCTGTAATGAGGCTGACTTCATGGCCGTCTTTGACCACCACCAAACATTCAACTAACAACTGAACAAACACGCAATGTCCGGTAGTTAAGCACCATTACACATATACTTACAATTAAATACAGTACACGAAACAGCAAAAAAAAAAAAATGCTTTTCACAACTAAATACAAACACAACAAAACATATCTTTCTTCTACATAATACGCATTTCCACTTCATGTAAATTTAGAAAGAATGCATAAAACTATGCTACAACTTGCAGAAAAGTACAATCTCTCTTATCAAAGTTTCGACAGGTAACTGAAAATTGCCGGTAACCGAAAATTGGCGATAATATCAATGATAAACCGCTTAACGGCACCGTTAATCAGATATCAGCGCTGCTAACTGGAGACCAGCACTGATTAACTGCTTACCGACGCCGATAAACTGCTTACTGACAGCAATAAACTGCTTACTGGTGCCAAAAATCCAGTTAACAGCATCGCTAGGCAAGCGCTGTAAAACCAGATCGCTGTTAACCGATGCCGCCACTGAGCGGGGACTGCCTACAGTACTAGGAAAAGAACTTTAGGTTTGTATGTGTGAAGGAACAAAGAATTGCTTTTGCCTTATTGGATCCTCTTTTTGACAAAGGGCATTGTTTGTATACTAACTGTTTCTATACAAGTCATACTTTTTAAATGACTTGGTTGAAAAATAGCAAAAGTTTTTAAAGTAAATTGTATTTTTCCTAACATACATACCTTTAGTTCTTTACATGGAAATTTAGAACGGCTGTTTAATTTACAGACTAGGTTATTAGCTTACCCATTGGTGGGGGGAGTCAGGGCAAATCTCTGAATTGACTGGTTGGTTCTACCCACCCAGGAATACCTTCCTGATATGGAAGAGCTGAGGAAGGAATCCCACACCTCTAGCTTGTTGGACACATGGGATGTTGCAATTACTAGACTTCTGGGCATCAAGTAATGAGTTTGCTTCATTACCTTGATGAAGTCTTGGAGGAAAAAAGTGTCAGAGACAAAACAACTTGTTAATAAAACCAATGGGTTTGTTTCATTGTCTATCCCTCTCTCCCCATGTCTAGAGAGAGAGGGGGGGGGACATGCATCCAACCAATCTACAAAAAGATGAAGGACAGGGTGCCCCTGTCATGTACTCACCTGCAAGGCTCGTCCATCCAGCACGTGACGGCTCGTTACCTGCCTCCCTACCCTACGAGAGAGAAAAGTAAAAGAGAAAAGGGAGGAGACCAGCCACTCACACACATTTTCTCTCACTTACTGAGCACCTTAGACAAGGTGCTACGTCCATTTAGGGGAGCCGGATGAGCAACACAACTTGTTGGGCAGCCACCACAGGACCCAAGGAAAACATGTCCAAAGGCATGTGGGCAATGTCCCGAAGGTAAAATGAGGTAATTGTGTTCTAGCATGACCACATACCTGCTCATAGTACCTGCCGAACCGGCAGGTTCTTCTGGAATGGAACGGACGGAGCGATGCCTCAAACTTCGTGAGCTCTCACCTGATCTGAACTCCCGTCTACCTTGTCAGACGAAGAGTATGCTCATTTGATAGTCTCACGAAACCAGAGAGATATAGTGTTCTTGGACATCTCTTTCTTGATCGAGCTGGTATTAACGAAGAGGCATTGACACTTAGGTCTGAGATGCCGAGTTCTCTGAGGTAATACTGCAGCACCCTAACTGGATAAAGTAGCATCTCGTCCTAATCATTACCTACAAAGTCCTCTAGGGAGGGGATCGAAAAGGAATCAAATCTGGCATAAGGGACCGATGGATTCAGTCTTCGCTTCAAATTCTGGCACAAACTTGAGTGTAACAGATCCCCATCCCCTTGAGTGCTTAACATCGAAGGAAAGGCCACGAAGCTCACCTACACTCTTTGTTGAAGCCAGGGCAAGCAAGAAAACAGTCTTGAGAATCAGATCCCTGTCTGACAACTCTCTCAATGGCTCGTATGGAGTATGAGTCAAGCTCCTTAAAAATGGGTGGGCAAGACCATTCGAAGCTTCTCAGGAGGATAGAGATCTCCCACAAGGACAGAGAGATCTACTACCTTCCACTGAAGGATATGGCAAAGGACAACTCTATGGCCCTTAATGGCCAAAACAGAGAGAATCTTCTTTTGGCAAAGTAAGACTACAAAGTCCACTGCCTGCTGAAGAGAAGCTCTAACAGGAGAGATACCCTGTCAACAACACCAACCACAGGAAGAGGTCCATATCCAAGGGTACACTGCCAATGAGGATTTCCACAAGCATCCAGACATCTTATCTGTGCGTCGAGAAAACCCTCTCACTTGCTGGAGATGTTGGATAGCCTCCGGATGTGAAGTGCTAGTACTTCCAAGGCATAGTATTACCTGGTTGTGCCAGGAGGATCAGAACCCTGTTGATCACCCGACGAATCAGACAAAACGGAGGTAAGGTGTAAGCCTCTAAGTTGTCACATGGGTGCCGGAAAAATGTTCTCCATCGCAGCCCACAGGTCCAGTACAATCAAGCAGAACACTGGTAACTTCCTGTTATACTGGGTCGCGAACAGATCTATGTTTGGGACTCCCCATAACTCAAAGAGTCTCTCTACATGTCTTGGTGCAGGAACCACCATGTCACTATCAACTGACTCAGACAACTGAGCTTGTCTGCCACCACATTCCAAGGCTCCACAATGTATCTGGCTGACAGTTCCACTGAATGTAATACTGCCCACTCATGCACCTGCATCAACAACCTGAGCAGCTGGAAGGTTACCAGTACTCCCTGCTTGTTGACATATGCTACTACTGTAGTGTTGTTGCTCATCAACACCACGGAGTGGCCCATCAATCAGTCCTGAAACTCTTGTAGAGCTAAAAAAAAAGCTGCCTTGAGTTCCAGGACATTGATGTGGAGGTGTCTGTCATTCTGATCCCACACTGCTGAAACCAACAACTCTTCCAGGTTTGGGCCCCATCCCTCAATTGATACATCCGAAAACGGAAGCATCTCGGGAGGGGGAGTGCCCAACAGCCCTAGATCTCTCCTCACTTCCTCTGACAATGGAACAGAGAAAAAGGAAGGTCTCTCATCGGAGACCAAAACTCCTTCATCCTCCACTGAAGGGAGTGAAGGTGAAGCCACCCACCCATGAGGGACCAGCTTCTCCAATGATGACAGGTGACCCAGAATGACCTGCCACTGCTGAACAGGTTGTTCTTGTCGAGACAGGAACTTCTGTGCTGCCTCTCTGAACCTGCTGATACAAGAATCCAAAGGGAAGACTCTCCCTGCCTTGTTTATCAGCATGCCCAGATACTTTACCCCCTGCTTGGGCATGAGATTTGACTTCTTGAAGGTGATTACTACACCAACATCATGATCAAACTCAAGAAGATGATCTCTGTCCTGGAGCAACTATGGCAACAAGCTCGCCAAGACTAGCCAATAGTCCAGATATCTCAACAGACATATATTGTGTGAATGAGCCCAAGCTAAGATCAACATGAACGCATGAGTGAACACTTGGGGAGCAGTTCAGAGCCCGAAACAATGTGCTCTGAAGTGGAACATTGTTCCTCAAGGATAAAGCAGAGGTACTTGCGGGAGAACCGACGGATAGGTAATTAAAAATATGCATCCTTCAAAGCCACTGAAAGCATGGAGTCACCCCTCTGCATTAATTCTTCCCAAAGGGCAAGATCCTGTGGTAAGGTTGGAACGTACATTTGGAACCATGCCTGTTTGAGAGTGAGGGGTGGTGAAGACTTGAAGGGTAGTAGATACCCTACCTGAAGGACATCTACTACCCAGGTCTCTGCTCCATGTCACTGACAAGTTGCCCAATGGTTTGACAGGCAACCCCCACCATCAGCAGCAAGGAAGGAGGAACTCGATCCCTAGCATCCTCCACCCTTCTTCCTACCAGGGTAGAAGAACCTGTGTACCTTTATGAAGGGCTGAGGAAGTCTGAGACTTTTTCTGACCCAAAGAGGAAGGGCCAGCCTGACAAGAGGGTCAGGCCACATGCCATATGAAGACTCAGGGGTCTTAGCCACTGCCTGGTGAGCAAGCTTGTCATTATTGACCTGAAGCCTGTCTGCTGTGGCCTCCACCTCACCTCTCGCAAAGAGGTCCGTTCCTAAGCATCAAAGCCAGCTCTGGACTGACAAACCTAGAGATTTGAAACAGCACAGCATCTCACCTCTTCAACACTATGTTAGCCCACAGGTTTACTGTCTGGTGGGCGAGGTAGGTAATATATCTACCTCCAGACAGCATCAGTCTCTTAAAAACTGCATCTTCCTCAGGTGTACAGGTGCCTGAAGAAGAAGCATTCTTGGCCACTGACAGGGACCAAAGATTGATCCATGAGACTGTCTGGGATGCTGCCATGGTAGTCGATTCCAGTGCCGATGCCTCTGACTGCGAGAGGGAGATTCCCTCTACATAGAGGTGCCCCAGCAACAGACCAGGACACAGACGAGTCAGGTCTGGGTAAACCTGCTTGATCAGCAATGGGCTCTGAAGAAATATAATATTTTCTCTGGTGAGCTAGCAGCAGAGAAAGTGTCCTGCATAAATGGCTGGACATGAGAGAATTCTCTTGACCAGAAACAAGAGAATTCACCTAGTCCAAAACCCAATCAACAAGCCTAGACCAATGCAGACCAATCAAAACCCTGGGCTCTGGCTGGGGTCCTGAGAAAGACTCGATGGCAGAAGAACAGTCAGCAGGAAAAGCCAAGGTCTCTTCCTTGAGATCATTAAAATGACATATCATTCTAATGATCTCCACAAAATGCCTCTGCAACTCAGGAGTGTCCGAGTCCTGGGGCATAGGTCCCTACAGGTCCTGGTCCTCCTGAGCTGCTCCCTCCACAGGAGAGGAACACTCACCAGAGCCCCCTGGTGTTCTATCGACCACTCGGGTGTATGTCCTGTCCAGTCTGAGGACCAAACCAGGAACGTAAGCCTAAGTGGATATGCTGGGATGGGAGTACAAACTGTCCCAGTCGTGCCCCAGACCTGTCTGGCTCTTGGATAACCCCAAGGAGGTGGAGGGGACAGGTGAGGGATCATGAGCACCCTTGCCCAGCCTGTCTAAACACCAAGGTATTGACAGGAGAGCGATGCTGTGGGCTGTTGTCAACCTTTGGCGACGATGTCCTCAGAGGTCGAGTTCCTCGTTGGACAGGTCGGTTTAGTTCTTGGCTAGCACTCTGCTGGGCCTGTTTTCAAGTCTCCAGCCGGCCAATGAAGAATTAGAGGAATTTATTTCTGGTGACAGAAATTCATTTCTTGGTATAATGTGGTTCGGATTCCACAATAAGGTGTAGGTCCCGTTGCTAAGTAACCAACTGGTTTTTAGCCACATAAAATATGTCTAATCCTTCAGGCCAGTCCTAGGAGAGCTTTTAACCCTTAAACGCCGACTTGACATATCATACGTCGACTAAAATTGTCTGTTGGGTGCCGAGTGGACGTACCGTACGTCGACTACAAAAAATTTCAACCTTCGATCAACTTTGACGCGACCGAAATGGTCGAAAAACACAATTGTAAGCTAAAACTCTTACATTCTAGTAATATTCAATCATTTACCTTCATTTTGCAACAAATTGGAAGTCGCTAGCACAATATTTCGATTTATGGTGAATTTTAAAAAAAATTTTTTCCTTACGCCCGCACGGTAACTCGGCCAAAATTTCAGAAATTCTTTCATTTTGTCGTAATTTTTGCACTGTTTTATATTAGCCGTTACATAAAGTTTTATATATGAAAATGTGTGCAATTTCATGTAAAATACAGCAAAATACAACCCATGGTTGTAGCTTTTATCAATTTGGAAATATTTTCATATAAACCACGATAACTGCCAAAATTTCAACCTTTGGTCAACTTTGACTCGACCGAAATGGTAAAAAAACGCAATTGTAAGCTAAAACTCTTACATTCTAGTAATATTCAATCATTTACCTTCATTTTGCAACAAATTGGAAGTCTAGCACAATATTTCGATTTATGGTGAATTTTTGAAAAAAACTTTTTCCTTACGTCCGCGCCAGAAATTCTTTCGTCACGTTGTCGTAATGTTTGCACTGTTTTATATTAGTTGTTACATAAAGTTTTATATATGGAAATGTGCGCAATTTCATGTAGAATACAACAGAAAATAACTCATGGTTGTAGCTTTTATCAGTTTTGAAATATTTTCATATAAATCACGATAACTGCCAAAATTTCAACCTTCGGTCAACTTTAACTCGACCAAAATGGTAAAAACGCAATTATAAGCTAAAACTCTTACATTCTAGTAATATTCAATCATGTACCTTCATTTTGCAACAAACTGGAAGTCTCTAGCACAATATTTCAATTTATGGTGAATTTCTGAAAAAAAAAAAACTTTTTTCCTTACGTCTGAGCGGTAACTTGGCGAACATCTCAGAAATTCTTTTCGTCACGTTGTCGTAATGTTTGCATCGTTTTACATTAGTCGTTACATAAACTTTCACATATGAAAATGTGTGCAATTTCATCTAGAATACAACAGAAAATAGTTCATTGTTGTAGCTTTTATCAGTTTTGAAATATTTTCACATAAATCAAGATAACTGCCAAAATTTCAACCTTTGGTCAACTTTAACTCGACCGAAATGGTAAAAAAACGTGATTGTAAGCTAAAACTCTTACATTCTAGTAATATTCAATCATTTACCTTCATTTTGCAATAAATTGGAAGTCTCTAGCACAATATTTCGATTAATGGTGAATTTTGAAAAAAAAAATTTTCCTTACATCCGCGCAGTATTTCGGCCGAACATCTCAGAAATTCTTTTGTCACGTTGTCGTAATGTTTGCACCGTTTTATATTAGTTGTTACATAAACTTTTATATATGAAAATGTGCGCAATTTCATGTACAATACAACAGAAAATAACTCATGGTTGTAGCTTTTATCAGTTTTGAAATATTTTCATATAAATCACGATAAATAAAAAAAATTCGACTTTCGGTCAACTTTAACTCGACCGAAATGGTCGAAAACTGCAATTGTAAGCTAAAACACTTACAGTCTAGTAATATTCAATCAATTAGCTTCATTTTTCAACAAACGGGAAGTCTCTAGCACAATATTTTGATATATAGTGAATTTTTGAAAAAAACTTTTTTTTACGTCCGCTAGTTATGAATTCATGCATCATTTTGTGATAATATTTTCTCTGTGTTGCTTTGATTGTTTTACAATTTGTTATATACCAAAATCATCGCAATTTAGTGTACAATACAAAGAAAAAAAAAACCCATTAGCTTTAACCTTTTTGCTCACAGCGTGATTTGTATAAAATTATATATGAAAATTTTTTTTTGTGCTGTCATATATTTCAATATTTATATATGATAATGATATTTTTTCATTTCTGATGGTTGCATACTAAACTTCAGGCAATGACAAAAAGGAGCCAAAATGAACTCTTAATCTTAAAAACTAAGCGTGCTGTGATTATTTGAAAAAACTTTTTTCCGCTTCGGCACTAACTCCCGAACGCCGTCGGCATACGGGAGACGTTTTTGTAAATAGAGGCTCGGCGTTAGAGGGTTAATCAGCTCAGTTGTCTGGTTAAAGTAAGGTATACTCAGAGGTCGAGGAGAGTGGTCTCTCACACGAATGTGGGTGTGAGCTGTCCCACAAGCGTGCTCCTTTAGAAGCTAGAGCTTCTACAGATGGAGAAGATTGAGCGGAGGTCCTCCTCATGCCTGGCCCGGGTGACTGGTCCAGCAACGCCAGGCCACTATCCTAGGACCCGCCAGCTGCTCTCTTTAAAAAGCGGAAGGGGGGTTAGCAAGCACCTGCATGCTCTTTGCTCACCTTCTTTTGTTAGGCAATGCTGGCAGCCAAGCACTGGTCCATAGACCAGGGACCCTTTCTGGCCTGGATGGATGATCTACCAGGGCTGGTGCTGGTACATCAAGGTTCCGGAGGAAGCCAGGAAGCAGTTGCACCCCTGCGCTTAGCAACGGGAGCAGTGGTACTCGAAGACCCGACAGCCCTCTTTGCAGAAGAGGGCTGGCCACTGGAAGCTCTACAAGACTTCCCATGGAAGGGCAAGGCAACCTTTCTTCCTCCGCTTGCTAGCTTTGAAAGCAGGGGAGAAGGCAACAACATTCAGCAACAAAGACGAAGAAGACAATGACAATTTCCTTCTCTTCTTGGACTTCTTACTGAATGTGGCCTTCAACAACAGTATGTGGAGGAGGACATCACCCAGAGACAATGTAGGTGGCAGCATCTGGGGACACATCACCAATGCTGTGTTGTGTGCAGAGTCACCAAGGAAGTAGGAGCAGCCCTAGAGCCGGTGGATATCGTGACCATTAAAGATGTCATGGTCACAGTCAAAGCAGTTACTGGAAGGTCCTTCATAGCCTTCCAATGATCAATCTGTCCAGACACTTGGATCCACCAAGAGGCCTAGGGAGGGAAATAACTCTCTAAGTCCCTTGGCCTCCACAACACCTGAAATAGAGGTCATGTTATGATTGAGAATGAGCTTCCACCAGAGGACAACTCCTCCTCAAAGTGAAGAGAGATTCCCAGAGAGGAATTGGACTGGTCATCTTCACCACTCCAACCTGGTGGTTCTCTACTGAAGCAGTAGGAGTCAGCAAAGGGGATACCACTCCCTTGGGAGTGGTAACAGCAGGTGGAAGTTTGTCAGGAGGCAGAGAGGAACTGGAGAGAACCTTCAGCATCACCAGTGGAGTATTGCACTCCGATGAAACCAGGGAAATCTTCCTCTCTCTCTTCTTCTCCCCTGCAAACTTCACCCACTCAGAAGGCCTAACTCGGCCCTCTGAGCATGGGGTGATCTGGTTACACTCATGTTTACAGCATGACACACGAGTGAGGGTCAACCCTCAATAAACGAGATAAATGAGTTACACAGCCTATCCTTCCCTGGATAGTGACTGAACACCTGCAGTTTCCTCACCAAAGAAGGCTTACAAGAGGGTTCGCATGGTAAATCAAGCAATAATCACAAAATATATTTCAAGCAAAAGCACAAAATATATTTCAAGCAAAAGAGTCATAAACAGAAAGCAAATGACAGTCAGGCAGAGAAGTGTAGAGACATCTTCACACGATGGCAGCCGAAAGCAAAATGGAGTGTAGTATGACAGGTGGGCAGGACTTCCCCCTACCCATCAGTAGTTAATAATGACCTTGTCTGAAAGTTAAACGGCCATTCCAGCTTGCATTCGCAAGCTAAATCTGTATATAAAGAATGAAGGTTTGTATTTGTTTAGGAACAAACAAACAGTGGTTCTGGAACTTTGAAAATGAACAGAAGTCCCAAAAAGAGGAAACAAAAAGCAAAAGTGAAGCAGTGACAGCTTTCCATGGAAAATCTATGGTCATGAAATGGAGAGACAAAAAGGAGGCCACTGTTTTGAGCACCATCCTCAAAATGAGGAAAAAAGAAACAAGCCAAAGGTTGTGGCTAACTACAATTGATATATGGGGGATGTACACTAATCAGATATTTTTTTGTGCCATTTCACATCATACAACTGAATGACATAGTTTTATAAGCAATTTTTTAAACACAAGTTGGATATGACAGTGCTAAATGCTCTCACTACTTACAAGGAACATCAGGGAGCATGACGGGGGAATATTTTAACATTACCCTTCATGAAAGCATTGTAGCCATAAGGATCCCACTTATTTAGCAATGCCAAGTACATATTGGAAAGACCTCATCTCAGAGCAAGTCCTTACATGCCACTTGGCCAGCATTTTCCTAATTATTCTCTCTTCACTCAAAAGTGATTAAGGCATACCACATTTTCCTCATTACCAAAAACCAAATGAGGGAACCTCATATTGGTGCCTCAAACAGTGCTGAACTGTGCGTTGTACATTTCTGTTGAGACTGAAATAAAATAAGAATAAAAAAACCATACTACTATTCATTAATTCTGTATGAGATTACAGTAGTAATAAAGTAATTTATGCTTTCTCTTTTATTATTAACTAACTCTTATCATAAAATAAAACAAAACTCAAATGTATATGTGCATAATAGCTTCTTGAAATGGCATTTTATTATAGGTGCTATCAGAAAACTGACATTTTGGTATAACCCACACTACATGTTAGTGATTCTTACCAGGTTCATAAGTTTAACACGACCACTGAGTAATTTTGTTTTCTGCATGGCCTTACTTTGATATAAAATTCTTTATTTCATACATTTTAAGTATATTATATTTTCCTAGGTAGTGACACAAGTTCAATGAAAAATCAGGTTCTGACTTAGGAAAAACCTATTTTTGGTAGTTGCTGTTGAATCCTCAAGGAGTTACCTTCCATGGGTCTGTCAGAGCTCCATGGTAGACCAAACTATATCAAAGAATTCTCTTTTAGTTGGTCTAGTGGCCAGGTATTGTGTCGTAATGATAAACACCATGTTGTGATGGAGTACGTAATGGACTCAAAGATAAGAGGGCTCTTTCCCTTATCTTACAGCAAAGCTGTACCCAAGTTCTTTCCTTTGTCAAACCGGCTAGAAGAGGAAGTGATTACAGTATTGTGCATGCGCAGTCCACCATGTGGTCGACAATAGACTGGCAAGAGACCAGGAAGCCATTCCTTTATGTTGGTCAATGCAAGATGATCCCTTGCCCAAATCCCATGCCTTTTCCTCAGGGAAGTGGGTGGGTTTTGAGGACTCAAAAATTACTACCAAAAATAGATTTTTCCTATGTCAAAACCTGTTATTTGATAGCTTAGTCGCTTGTTTCTTTCTCAAGGAACTTTAAAAAGAAGCTGATAGCAATAAAATGGCTTAAGCTCTCAAATTTTAATCCTAACAACCCAAAGAAAAACATTTCTGGTTCCTGGTCAAGCCACAAGTTTCAAGCCCCATTCTTTATTCCAAATACCCCTTAGGTTTTGGTAACAGAGAACAACAAACTAAACACGAACTTATGCTTTAGGGTATAGTTCTACAGTGACTTACCTAAGCATGCTGTGTTTGGTTGCAGTACTGTCACAACTTCCCCCAGCGACAGTTAGCATACACACCTGTCTAGAAGACCCTTGGTTTTCCACTATAGCGCCTATGGGGTTAGGACTAACCATATCACCTACTGATACACAGTGAAGTCAAATTTGTTTGAGCTCATGGCAACGTTTAAGAATACTGTCTTTGATGACCACCCTGTACATTTGGAGGCTTCTTCGAAAGAGGCATTTCTGAAGAAGGCCAACGACATACTTTCCTAATAGCAAGTGACCTAGGAAAGGAGTATGGATTTGCCTTTTTAACCATTACTGGACAGGCATCATCATATGAGGAGCTATAACAGGTTTTGAGCAAACACCAGACTAGCTCTTATGAGTATTAATATAGCACACCATACGGTTTGGATAAATTTAGCGGGAAAAATGTTTGTATCACTTCAGTGGGCCATTAATGACTTATGGCAATCAGTATGCCTTGAGAGTTTATGGGGGTTATGTACTGACTCTCAGCTCCAAGATGTATCTTTATTTATTCACTCATAAATATACCCAGGGATTGCTTTGGTTTTAGTTATCTTTTATGATAGTATGTCAGCTTTAATTGTAATTTTGCAAAGAAAAGTGCAAAGAAATATTACAGAAAACATGTATACCTCGCAAAAAGGTACTGCATCTCCCATCTCAGTAAATCTCATAAATATTTTGCAATAAATATACTAAGAATTTGTTACTGATTTTAGTTCTTATCTGTTATGGTATTGTGTTAGCTGTAATTATAATTTTACAAAGTAAAATAAATTATTAAAAAAAACATGTACAGTTATGGTAGTTAGGTTCCAGTTAGGTCTCTAAAAATGCTAATAAATGCTTATTTCTAAATTTTAAACACTAAATATGACCCTAATCATGCTCCCAAATTATAAAGTTAACTTTTAAGCGAAATTACAGTTACTGTACTGTAATTTCATTTAAAAGTTAGCTTAATACATTACCCTTAAAAAAGAAATAAATGGTTGACATAAAAATAGAGTTGGAAGAGAATTTGTCTCTCTCCCTTTCCAACCGATCTATTTTTAGAAGTCTTCTCAACCTCTTTAATAACTTCATTCTACATCTCTTTCTCTTTGTTCTGAAATGTTTTTTCATGAACAAACAGTTTTTTATTTTGACTAACACAACTCTTAGTTATTATGTCTATGTTTTAGAAAGTATTTGCCACACTAGTGCATTTACAGTTCATAGACGGTACAGGTAAAATTAGATCAATTTAAACTATCTACAGTACAGGTAAAGACATACAGAGAAATAATGTGTACAAATGTGTGGGCACTAACTATGAACGAGAGAGAGAGAGAGAGAGAGAGAGAGAGAGAGAGAGAGAGAGAGAGAGAGAGAGAGAGAGAGAGATAACAGTTGTCCTTACTTATGAGTGAAATTTTTTATGAATTATCACGGACACACACACAGAGAGAGAGAGAGAGAGAGAGAGAGAGAGAGAGAGAGAGAGAGAGAGAGAGAGAAATCTTTGAGCACTAATCAGCAACACTGAGTTTTTCACAGACACACGAACATTTGCAAACACTGAGGAACCCTGCAAAAGTGTTCATGTTTAATTTTTTTTTTGTAATTTATAAGTTTTCAAGCTTTTATATGTTTTTGAGGGAAACTTTTGGGGGTGACTGAAGGATTAAATGATTTCTGGTCATACTGAGCCTTTTTTTGGGTTGGGTAATGGGAAATTTCGAGTCTTTTGTTTCCTGCATTCCACTTTTCCAAGGAAAGCATACACTGTACAATTCTGTTGGTAGGCTTCCTCATTAAGTTGAGCCACAACAGACTCCTCAAACAGGTTCTCACAGAAGGAGTTAGAGAACAGAGGATTTCTTAAGGGTTCTGGCTTAACCTCTTCTAGGCCACTGCCTAGTCTGGGCTTATTTAAATCACACTTAAGGATATAAACTATACATGAAAGAACCCTCTTATGATCTAGTTTACTGTTTTGTCTGGCCGAGACTACTCTTATATCTGATATTCGGCCACTGCTTTATTTAATCTAAACTACTGTTTTAGACTAAAAACAGGATATTCCCTAAAGGGGTTCCTACTTAATCTAGTTAGGCCACTGCCTGATCTAGGTTTATATCACCTTTAAGGATACAGGCTACGTAAGAACCCCACTAATATGTAGTCTTACAAATGGGCTACCGAGCTGTAAAACTAGGTTACCATTTTAACCAGCCCAGGTTACTGTTTATATAAAATCCTAGGCTATTTGGTCTAAACTACCGCCTAGGCCAATAATAGCATATTTTTTAAAACATTCTCACTTATCCTAGTATAAGGAATTGCCTAATTCAGATTATTTAGATCACTCTGAAATGTATAGGCTATATAAAACAAAACTCACTACAGTACTGTAATATGTAACCTTATAGCTAGCCCAGATTATTGTTTTTAACTAATCCGTGGCAACCTGATCTCAGTTACTACAGGCAGTCCCCGGTTAACGGAGGAGGTTCGGTTCCTGGCCAAGTGCCGCTAACCAAAAATCGCCAATAACCAAAAATCATAACTGAAATTCACCGATAACCGAAAATCACCAACAATTATGGTAATAAATGGCGATTTACGACATCGTAATCGCCAATAAACCGCTTATTGGTGCTGATAAAGTGATTACCGATGCTGATAAACTGCTTACCAACACCGAAAATCACTTGCCTTTCCCAAAAATCTGCTTAATGACATTATTAGCCAATTGCCGTATAACCGGATTGCCGTTAACCGATGACGCCGAAAAGCGAGGACTCCCTGTAATAGCATATTTCTTAAAATGTTCTCACTTAATCTAGTATAGAGTACTGCATAATCCACATTTAGATCACTCTTAATGTATATATAGGCTATATAAAACAGCTCACTAATATGTAACCTTACAGCTATGCTATCATTTTGAGTAGACCAGATTATTGTTTTTATCTAATCCCAGGCTACCTGGTCTAAGTTACTAATAAGTATATTTCTTAAAGGGTTCTTACTTACTCTATTCTAGGCTCCTGTCTAATCCAGGTCATTAAATTCACACTTAAGGTTATGAGTTATATAAGATGAAATTACTTTAATATGTAGCCTTAATGCTAGGCTACCACTTCATCTAGCCAACATTACTGTTTCATCTAGTCCTAAACTACCTGGTTTAAGCTAATGCTTAGTCCAATAATGGAAGGTTTCATAAAGAGTTCTCACTTAACCTAATACAAGGTACTGCCTAATCCGGATTACTTAGATCACACTCAAGTGTATATAGGCTATGTAAAACAGAAAAAACTCGCTACAGTAATATGTAGCCTATAGGTAGGCTACTGTTTTTTCTTGCCTAGATTATTGCTATTATATAATCCTAGGGTCCTTAGTGTAAGTTACTCCTTAGGCACAAAATACAGGCAGTCCCTGGTTATCAGCGGGCTCGGTTATTGATCTGCTTTTAATGCATTTGTCTAGCAGCGAAAATTGGCAGTTTTTGGTGCAGAAAATCACAGATATCTGCTTATTGGTGCTGGTAATTGGGTATTGGTGCTAATACATACCTAATAGAGCTGCCAATAACTGAAAATCAGTGAATTTCAATACAGCTGAAAATAGCAGGTTTTCAGTTATTGATGATTTTTGGTTATCGTCACGGCATCAGAATGGAACTCCGCCAATAACTGGGGTTATCAGCAATCCGGTTTTGCAGGGCTTGTCTAATGACAAAAATCAGCCATTTTCAGCATTGACAACTGTCGATTTCCGCTTATTGGCACCAATAATTGGTTACAGTAAACCCCCAGTATTTCGGGAAATGCATACCACAGCCCCCGCAAATAGCTAAAATCTGCAAATATTTAAAACCCCTCTAAAAACACTTTGAACTACCTATTTTGAAAGTTCAAACACAAAATAAAACCTAAAAATGCTTATACCTGAATATTTTAATAGTTTTATCACAAAAAGTGGATTTAGTCATGAAAATTATATGAAAATACAGTAATTAGTGAATATTTCTCAGTGAAAAATATCGTGAATGGGCGAATTTTCTGTGATTAATGTGTATATATGTTCCACAGAGAAATCCGCAACTAGGTGAGTTCGTGAATCGTGAGAACGTGAATATGGGGGGTTTACTGTATTGTTGCTGATATATACCTAACAGAGGCGCCGATAACTGAAAATTGGTGATCTTCAGCATGATAAGCGCCAAAAACCGCCAATTTTCAGTTATTGGCGATTTTCAGTTATCGCCACGCCGTCAGAATGGAACCCCTGGCGATAACCAGGGACTGCCTGTATATTAATGATAAATTGTGGAACTTTTCCTTTTGTTACAACATCTAACTGAAATGACAAATTTTAAAAACAATTTGCACTTTTCATAACTAACAATCTGCGATTATGACTTAATACCAGCTATGCGTTAACACAAGAAGCCCGTTTTTTGGCTTTCACACACAAATTAACTACCAGTTACAAAAGTTTACAACTGAAACTTTAACTGGGACTTAAAACTAAGCATTTAACTTGCTTCTTTGTTTTGTGTTTCCATAATTATTGAATTTTGAAGTACTGACAAGAATCGGATCTGTTCAATAACAGCCAATGGAAAGTAACAGCTTCCTGGTTTCTTGCCAGTCTGTTGTTGACAATATGGCAGACTGTGCATGCAGAATAATCACTTCCTCTTCTAGCAGGTCTTACGAAGGAAAAAACCAAGTACAGCTTCGCTGTAAGATAAGGGAAAGAGCCCTCTTATCTTTGAGTCCATTACATACTCCATCATGTCATAGTGTATCATTACGACACAATACCTGGCCACAAGTCCAACTAAAAGAGAATTCATTACTATTAGTTTGGTCTACCACAGAACTCTGACAGGCCCATGGAAGGTAACTCCTTGAGGACGAAACAAGCGACACCGCTATCAAATTGTAACAATTTTATCTCATGTGAAACTAATATTTTCTGTATTAGCGGAGCCAGCATTTGCAAATGAAGTAATGATTTTAATATAAATACCATAGTATTTACTGAAGATACAGGTGTATGTTTCATTTTCTGTAATATTTACATGTTACAACTGGAACATCCAACAGAAAGGTACTTAAAATACCCTTCAATATTTACAGGTTATAATGGGTGGTGGACGGCTACCAATGGGAGCTGTTTCAGGTATTCAAGAGCCACATACGTGCACAAGAACAGATACTCGCAACCTGGCAAAGGAATGGATTTCAAGCAAAATAGTTCATGGCCGGAAGGTCAGCTATGTACAAAATAAACAAGAGCTCCTAAGTGTTGATACAACAAAAACTGATTACTTACTAGGTAAGTACAGACCACTAAATATATCTTGTTGACTTCTTCACACTAAAGCTGTAATTACATACTTCAAACTAGCAGCATACTTCTTCGGGAGATAAATTAACCGTGTCAATTTTTCGTACTAAAACTGTAACTACATACTTGAAACTAGCAGGTTATTTCTTCAAGAGCTTTTAGTTTTAAAACATTGCACACTGCTGCTGCCAAGAATTTTAGACCTTTCCTTTACGTAGAATCTCCTCTCTTAAGCTTCCTGACAATGAAGTCTTACACAAGAATATAAAGACATACAATACTGTACCAAATAAAGAGTTTACTGAAATACAAGACATTAGCAATATAAGCTTCATTACAACCTTTTATCATTACCATCTATTACCATGTAAATAAAATATTCATGTATGTGTAAGGAAAATAACAATGAGAACTTTCTCAGCCCTCCAGAATAACTTCCTCTTCTATATAAATTTTACTAATTTCTTTACTTGACCTTTTTCCTGTTGTATTCATCTGCATGTTTTCTCTAAATGCAATAAACATACTTTTAATATTTTTTCCATTCCTTTGCCACTAATTTTTCCTCCAGTGACCCCATTCTCAAAACTTTCAAACTCCCTAGCAGTTCCAACTTTTTCTGCATCTTGAATCTTATTCTAATTTCTACCCATCTTCTCATACACTCCTCTTAATCATTTGTCATCAGACTCACCCTGCATGTTTCTTGGGCATCATGATGAGATGACCCATTTTAACTTTGAAGGAACACCCCCTGGTTTGTTGGAAGCTTCTGAGCTATGGCTTTTGGAATAAGTTGTCTTGCCTATATCCTAATCACAGGATCATGGGTGCACCTCAGAAATACAGTACAGCATATTCCGGAATTCTAGACTTTTCCTCTTCCACTGATATTATCTTATCTTTTCTTTCAATATCACCAAAACAATGATCAAACATCTGTTGAGCCCTCACCTGGTCCATTAGAGAAACAAATTTTTATTTGTTAGTTTAGAATTATCTTCAAAAATTATTTTTTCACACTATGACTATTGTTGAACTGATCTACTTTTTAAAAAACTCCTATAACAATTTATCATGTGAAAGCAAATTTACAAACTTTGCATTTACTGGGAAGCATAAGAAATGCTGAACATAATGCTACTTATTTCTACTATCCCAGTACCTGGGAGCTCCACAAAGGAATGGAAAAATTTGGCATTTCTTGTGAAAGGGAAAAGTTCCCGTTTGATGTGGCCAACCAAGAGTTTGATGCCTCTGTGGACCTAATCTCAGATGAGACAACCACTTCTGAGTTCCATTCAAGGTTCCACCCCTTTTCAGTCCTGGGCTTTTACATCATTCTGGAAATAACACGAAGAGGCTCTCAGAGTCTCCTAGGACTGTTTTTGCTGCAGTTGCAAAGAATTTATGCAGACCTTATGAGGGCACTCTTATGATTTCATGGCGTAGCATCCCAGCAACTGAAAAGAACTGTGTGCTGCAATTTTTGGATGAATACTACTGTCAAAGTACACTCACTCATTCCATGTGGGTCTTGGAAGACCTCTATTAATCTGAAAGAGACATAATAACACAGCCCTATTACCATTCCCTTCCACCCCTTCCTGGGGTTTCAGATTAGGAAGGACAGGTACAGATTCAAGGCATGCCCTTTGCTTGAAATACTGCACAGAGAATCTTCAAGAAATTAGCAGCGACAGTTGCCCAGGAACTAGGAAAAGGAGGCATTCAATTGGTAGCCTCCCTTGACAATTGGCTAACTGGGGGAGCTACCAAAGAATAGTGTCTACAAAACCTGAGAGTGGTAGTCAGCAGACTCCAGTCAAAGTGTTTCCTGATAATTGGAGCAAGTCCCATCTCACACCCAATACTGTAGGCATTTTTCATGAGTGGGACCTATAGTTGGGATATACTTCTCAGTCAGTTTTCTTCCTAGCCAGACTGAAACCATAATAAGGTAGGCCCTGCATAGGTTCCTTATACAATCCAGGTTTTCCTGCAATGTTGGGCAGCTGGGAAGATATTCTATCTGCAGACCTGGAACGAAATTCTGCAAAACAGGTTGAACTGACTTCTCTGTCCATGTGAGTAGTAATACACAGATGCATCCCTGACAGGTTGGGGAGGCCACTGGGAGGTTTGTCAGTTAGTGGGAAGATGGTCACCTGTTTTAGGGAGGCATTGCATCAACTTCCTGGAACTGATGGTTGTCTTCCTGCCTTTCAGAAAACTGAAGCCTCCAAAATGAGCTCACATTTTGTTGGTCCTAGACAATATGATAACCATGGACCCTTGCTTTTTATTATCTGTACTAGTGACACGGGGCAAGGTCTGGAGAACAAACTGATTCATATGCTGATGATACAAATCTTCTAGCTGTTGTTCCCTCTCTGTGCCTTGGGTAAATGGTTGCAGAATCCTTGAATTGAGATCTTGAATATATTCATGAGTGGAGTAGGCTTTGGACATGAAGCTTGACCTTTCTAAAACTCAAAGTAAGACAGCTGATCCAGAACACTTTTGCCTTTGCATCCTGATCTACATTTAAATGGTACAGTTTTAAATATCAGTGACTCATAATTTTAGGTGCAACTTTCTAAAAGAAATTGACTTTTGAGAAGCATATACTGTATATAATACTAATTCCTCTCTGCTTATCAAAAAGTTTATATCTTCCAGAAATGTTCTAGAATGTTTTGGGAAGAAACTATGATATCTAATTGTTTTAACTCTTTTCTTCTTTCTTTTTTGGGGTACTATTCTCCAATATGGTCTTCTGGTGCTGACTCTCATCTCAAACTCTTGGATAGGGTTATGTCATCAGTCAAGTTTACTTTGCCAACTCTTAATAGTGACTTGTGGCACAGACATAAAGTGAGTTCATTATGTTTCTTGCATAAAATGTACTACAATGACAAACATCTTCTGCACTCTTCTTTACCTGACCTAACTGTGGTTGCTCACAACACTAGGCAGGGAAAATTGTCTTTTATCACCAGGTTTAATACTACTTAGTTTGTCAAGAGTTTTATCTAGTCTACAACTAAAACATGGAATAGTTTGCTGACGTCTTCTAAACTCCACGTGTATCAGTTTTATTTTCTATTCCTGAATGTTTATTTATTTATTACCCTTTCCTGTAACTTGTCTCTCTTTACAAGTTAATTTCCCTTTGGAACCCTTTTGGGTTTATACTCTGTTGACTCTGTTCATAAGGGTTTTCAGCTGAGGATTTAAAAGAAAGCAATGATTTGCATCAAGAGGTTGGGGTCCTGTTCAGCCCCACTCAGTGCAGTCATGTTGTTTATCCTACATATGGCTCAGGCATGGAAGTGGCACTTGTCTGCAATCCACCTCACAGGGTTGCATAATTTATTAACAATACAGAATCTGTCGAGGCAAATGGCAGCCTCAACTGAGTGGATGTTAGGCAAACCCTCTTTTCAAATAATTGCTAGCATTCTTCCGCATCCAGAAGTGGACCTGTTTACCATTTACAAAAACCATCAATTCCCAGTGTGTCTTCAAACCTAGACATGCAATAGCAAGAGAAACATTTCTACAAGAGTGGAACAAATGGAGGGCATTATACCTTTTACCTCTTTACTTTCCCAGATTTTGAGGGCTTTCAACAAACTACTAACTTTCGATGCAACCACCTACCTAGTGGCCCCAAATTGGCCAAAGAGTCACTGGTTCCTACTTCTTAACAATGGGCAAGAATTCAATCCTATTACTGTACTCTGTTTTATCCCATACAGGAGGAGGAAAAGTCGTGTACAGTGTAAACATCCTCTTTTCTGAGCTGTGGCCTTCATGTATGGATTTTTTAAAAATCTAATTTACCTTGAAGATTATTCACCCAACATTGCAAGGTACCTAGTCCAAAACTATAGACTTCATCCATCCCGCAATACCAGTCATAATGGAAAGTGTGACTGGAGTACCCCCAAAACTGAGAGCTGGTTGAGCCTTGGTTGAAACAGTTTTACATTATCTAATATATTTTTTTGAGGACAAGCACCTCATTGCTACTACAATTATGTCATACATAGATGCAATTGCTCAGCAAGTTTGGCAGTGATTCAAATATGTTAGTTTTTAATTACCTGCTTTGGTCTTTTGCATTGCAAAGACCAGCTCCCACAAGCTTCCCATTACCAGGTCCCTGAATAAGATTCTCTGACCCCTGTCATCTTGATCCAGTAGTCCTAAAGCAACTACGACTCATTGCTAGAAAAAGTGATTTTCTTGACTGACTTGGCAACCTAGCTCTCTTAGATGAGGACAACGTTTCATCACCCAAACACTTATCCATCACTTCTGTCTCCTGGCTTGTCATTTCTGGCCATGAATGAAACCCCTTGAAGAGTGAATCCCCTAATCTTCTACGGGAACTCAAAATTACAGATAAGATATTATACCCAGTCGAAACACTCCAGGTTTATTTAGATGGCGCAACAAACATCACAGATGGTCCTTTTTTTTGTACCCTATCAATACGAGCCTCTTTATCTTCATGTGCTGAGAGTTGTCTTTGTGTCCCTATGTAGAAAGGCAGGACACCCCCCCCTTCCTGGTTTGCACAGCATCAGAGAGGAGTGGGTGCATCCCTGGCTAACAAATAACAGGTTCTGACAAAGGAAAAACCTATTTTTGGTAGCCACTGAAAGTCCTCAAAACCACCCACTTTCCCTGACAAAAAAAAGCAAGGGAAATTTTTTGTGAGTTTTTACCTTCACAGACTTGGCAAGTAATAGGGATCTTTGCCAACCTGTGCACTGTTCCAACATCTGTGTGAGAAGGGAGAAGGAAAACCGGGTAAACACCACAGGCAAGGAAAGCCTTTTTGCCTTTAGTGTTTTTATCACATTGTCAATCAAAGGCAATGACTGTTCTGGCTAAGACCAACAATGAGAGAATTCTTTGATGTTGGTTGATGTGTCACATGCAGCCCAGGGGGTGGGGCCACCATAGAGTAACTCCTTTAACGACTCACCATAGCTACCAAAAAAAGATTTTCCTTCATCAAAACATTTTCTTTTGCAAGACTTGTTATTAGCTGTTGGTAGGTCATTAAGTCACTTTCCACTTTATAACCAACGAGCTAATAATTCTGATAAGAATAAAAAATGTGTGGCATACAGTGTTGTCTGTTATGTAAAAAAAGGAACTTGTGGGAAAGAAGAATACACCAGACAATTTGATACACTATAGGGGGAAAAGTAAAGTTTCATATGTAGAGAAAGGGATCTAACATCAGACTGCCCTGGCAGTCTCAGAAGGAAACTATATTTCCCTAGATGTAGTATCTCAACTGGCCAATTTAATAATTTAGCTGCTACATATACAACAGCATGCAAAATAATGGATGCATGTTAGGGAATTTTAGGTCTTACTATTGACACACTGGAAGATGAATAATGTAGCTGTAAGGCTGTATCTTATTTGAGGCTTCCACTTTGAATTGCCAGTTAAAAGCTTGTATGTGATACTACCTGCTGTCTTGACTTCTGCAATGCCACCCAAGTTTTGGGGGCATTTTTTTTTTTTTTTTTTTTTTGAGTAAAAAAATCAAGATTCTGTTCGCTATTTTCTCTTGATTTCATCATGATACGAGCTTTACTTATTTATCCTTTATCGGCGTGAAAACAGTAGTAATTTGTATTTTTCATGCCCAGTAGTTTTGATTAAAATACATTCTCTCCAATTTTATTTATCCAGTTGCCGAGCACAATAATTTTTCATCCATTGTTTTCTCGATGCAAAATAATTTATAGTCATTAGCAGCTTGAATATTGTTTTCTCAGCTTCAGTTACAACTAGCAGCTTACAGTTACTGTAGCAGTATATTTCCCTGCCGATCTTTTCTCCAAAGCGAACAAGGGTATAGTGTAAAAAAATATTTCAGTCCTATTGTACAGTACTTAACGTCATTTGTAACATAACTACAGTAATTGTGTATTACCGTACGATGGTTGATTATACAAGCACAACAGTTGTTTTCCAATACAATTATTAGCAAAACAACAGTTTCCCGTTCGGTTGTTTATGGCTGTACACATTTACGCAAGAGTATAACGTCAATAACAATACTTTTAACATTCTCTTTTACTTTTTAACTAGCAGATGGAATAAAGAGATGGAAGAAAAGAAGTTGGTCTGTTGTAAGTTGGTCCCTCTCGCTGCCTGCGCGAAATCTAAAAATATTTCCTAAATATTTTCGTATCGGTATTAATTGCTAACCCCATCGTAAACTCGAAATATCGTAAGTCGAATTATTGTAACTTGAGCACTACCTGTATTTGATAACTGTCTTTTCTTTATTAACCAACTTGTAGTGATTTATGGGATATTTTAATTCTAGGTCCCAGTGATGCCAGATTAGTATGGTCAACCTGTGTATATATATATATATATATATATATATATATATATATATATATATATATATATATATATATATATATATATATATATATATATATATATATATATATAAATCAATGTGTGTGTGTGTGTATATTCCAGAATAACTCTGAAGTGCATTGAGCAGTTTCAATGAAGGGGTTAAGACATCACTGGCACCAAAAGGGGTAAGAGTGGGAAGGGGGTATCATGTAAAAATAACTGAAAACGACAGATATCAGCATCTAATCCAAGTTTTCAAGGTCGCTTAGATGAATAGTAAGATTTCTGATGACCTTTAAGTCCAAGTTCAGCCCCCAATAGGAAGGGTGGGTGAGAATGGGGTGGGGCGGGAAGAGGTGACATGTAAAAATAACTGAAAGCGACAGATATTAGTGTCTAATCCATAGTCTTTGAGGTCGCTGAGATGAACAGTGACACCCCAATGCCCTGTAAGTTCAAGTTCAGCCCCAATAGGGAGTGGGGGGGAGAGGGGGTGAAAAATAAAATGTAAAAAATGGCATATATTCGTGTCTAATCCATAGTTTTTGAGGTTGCCAAGATGAATAGTGACACTCCTGATGCCCTTCAAGTCCAAGTTCAGCCCCAATAGGAAGGGGGTGAGAAAGGGGGTGGGGGTGGGAAGGGGGTGACATAAAAACAACCAAAAACAACAGATATCAGTGTCTAATCCATAGTTCTCGAGGTCACTGAGATGAACAGTGACACTCCCAATGGCCTTTAAGCTGAAGTTCAGCCCCAATAGGAAGGGGGGTGAGGAGGGGTGAAAAATCAAATGTCAAAAATGACAGATATTAATGTCTATTCCACAGTTTTTGAGGTCACTGAGATGAATAGTTACACTCCCAATGCCCTTCAAGTCCAAGTCCAGCCCCAATAGGACTTGGGGGTGAGAAGGGTGAAATATAAAATGTCAAAAATGCTGGGCAATGTAACTGAGGCAACTATCTTGACAGAAGAGAGAGAGAGAGAGAGAGAGAGAGAGAGAGAGAGAGAGAGAGAGAGAGAGAGAGAGAGAGAGTTTATGTGTTGTCATTCAGAGTTTTCCTGGGCAGCGCCAGGTTGGTAAGCTAGTATTTCAATATAATATAGACACTGAATAACCAAATAAATAAACCACAACATACAGTTATAAACAAACCACAGAATACAGTATTTTCAACTTATCATTTTACAATATCAAAAACTCCCTGACAAGGTATGAAACTAGTGCACAATCCAGCTAAAATAAAATCCTACTCAGAAATGCCAAGACTATAGTAGTTCTCTACATCTGAAAGTAACTACACTTCTTTCAGAAAAATAAATCAGTCTTCATCTGTTTTCCTTAGTACTGGTCTCCTTTTAGGGTGAACTATACTTTTAATGTACAGATGAAAACATTACCTAATTATGCAATGATATTATAAGTTTCACAAAATAACAGACTACAATATTTCCTAAGAGAGAACATAACACCAAAACCAAACAATATTTAGAATATGTGTTGAAAAAGTACAAAATCATCATACTACAGCAAACAAATTACAATATTTTGAGGTCGAGGGATTGATAAGTATGGCTTAGGTACAGGCATGAACATAAATAAACATATATCTTGATGTTTTTTCTTAAAAGAATACATTAAAAATAAATATCTTTTTCTTTCTTAAACTGCCTTATTATTAAACCTATATCACAAACATTTCCCTTTCAGGTTTATTTGCAAATGGTCATATGTCTTATGAAACTGACCGTAAAAGAGGACTGCAAGGAGAGCCCAGTTTGGCTAACATGACTTCAACCGCTATTAAAATACTTTCCAAAAATAAACACAGAGGATTCTTTCTGATGGTAAGTTTGCTTGAATATTTATGTACATTTAATAATTACATATACTGTAAGACAGAAATATTTGTGGATCTTGAGAAGGTATTTGACATATTACCCTCCCAAAATATACAATTACTGGTAGGTGGGTATTGCAATGCAGATGGTACCAGCAAGTCACAAAATCTAGTTAGGACAGTGGGAGACAGTCAAAAGAATACAAGATAAATGTTAATATACTTAAAGGATGGGGTACTGACTCCTTTACTGTTTATCATGGAGGAAGCTACTGACAAGTTTAAAAACAAAACCCCATGAAGCTGCTATATGCAAGAGACCTGGCACTAACAAAAAATAAAAAAAAATTGAAAAAATTTAAAAGAAGAAAGTCAAAAGGAAAGAGAAGACTAAAACTAAAAAAAAAGAATAAAAATCAATGTGACCAAACCAAATCTTACAGCAAATGTTCATGAAGAACAGGATAAAATACCACTATGAAGTGTTTGTATAGATGGGGAAAGATTTAAAAATTCAGTACCATGCAACAGATGATATCCCAAGAAATGTTCAAGACTGCTATCTATATACAGTACTCATATGAAGGGATTTCTGGTGGCCAAAATGTGTAAGAGGAGCAAGAGGCTATGGAGGTAGGTGGAGGACCATTCAGTGGTAAAGGGTAAGCCACAGTTGAGACAGAACATTTCTGTTACTCTGGGACACACTGGATTGTGAAGGAGGCACTGGCAGGGCAGTATGAAAATAAGCAGGAACATCATGAGTGAAATGGAAAGAGGTTATTAGGTTGGTGTACAAAGTTTAAATAAAAAAAATTTATATTCATGGTGTGTGTGTATGCAGCCTGTACTTGCTCTAAGCAGCAAACATGGGCATTGGCAATGAAAATGTCGGGAACAGCTGCAACTACTAAATACTAAACTTCAAGGCTGGAGAGCATTGGAAAGATCATATAACAAATGAGGAAGTTGCTAAAATATGTGGCTAAAAGAAAGATTGAAAGATCTGATGGCTTGGGCAAATGATGAGAAGAGGAGAGGAGCAAGTAGTTATAAAAGCAATAATAAGAAAGGAGGTATGAAGAGCTGTCCCAAAAACCATTAAATTGGCCACAAAAATGTAGAGCCAAATCTTCACAATGGTTCAAGTTTGTAGATCCTGCAAACAGGAAACCACAATCAACCATGTTAGTTACAAACGAGAGCTTGATTAAACAGTAGACTGCAGCACAATACCAGCTAAAGCCTTTAAAAAATTCCTGTGAATCTAAGACCATTCCATGAATTCTATACCCTTTGTGTTGGAGACCTTCCAAATGCTAGGTAGATTCAAAAAATCTTTGGCCATTATTCCAATTGAAGGGAAAACTTTGAGACTGAAATTTTTTCTGGAATTTAATTTTTGAACTGGTAACCTTACTTATCCCTAGCTTTTTCTGTGTACTAAAACTAACTGACTTTTAGACAAAAAGTCTTGAAAAATAGAATACTGTAAAGAATCTAATCACTTTCACCTAATTACCCTTTGAGGATTTGGGGGTGGGTCAAAATCTGTCTGTGCCAGGGCACACCCTTCACGGACTGAGCGAAAGTGCTTAGCAATACTGTAACTTTCTTTGACTGTGCTAATTAACATTGTACTTCATGCTATGCTAATGAATTTGGTGTCATTTTGAAGCTTAAAGAGCTTAACTTTACCACGTTAAACATGTAAAAGAAAAGCAACATTATGAGTAAAATTTAACCATTATGAAAAAACTTTTCCTTAAAAAAAATTCATGATAAATCAGAGAAAAGAGATATCCAGTTTCCCTCCACATACAGTAATGGAAATGTATGACACATTGCCTTTCCAATAGGATGACATTCATTACAATCTGAGCTACGTGCAACACCACAAAGTACATTAAAAACTATTAAATATGCTTAAGTGATGAAAGTTCCCTGGGCAGAATTATGGTTTATGTCAATTTTTTTTTAATTTGTCATAAATCATAATATATATCAGTCTCCATGGTTACAACAAGCATCTATACCTCCCATACTCAAATTTTGTGGATATGATCCTTTTTTTATAATTTATAGCAAATTTATATTTAAAAATCTTTTTATGACAACTAACATCATCATTGGAATCTGAGGTTGAAAAATGGATGAAGACTATAATTGTCATCAGAATCTCGAAGGGTTAACATGTTGCAAATTACTTGCAACTTTGCAAACCCTGCTATATAACATACTGAATTATTAAGACTTCCACTACAGTCATTAGCATTTATGTTTCCATGAAAAAGATTGGCTTTCAACAAGTGACATATAACTGGTGAGCTGAAGTCTGAGGTGTTATCTCATGCATAAAATGGTGTCTACAGCATATACCCAGGAAACCTTCTGAGAGTTTGGCTATTCCTAGGTCATCCAAGCTATGGCATTTTCTTGTATTCTCTTTTGCAATATTTTCTCTACAGTCAAATCTGCATTTTATGTGCGTGCTTGATTGTCTCATAATGATCTGGATAGGGAACACTTCTAAAGTTGGGCAGAGCTGAATCAGGGTTATTCAAATTGCTTTGGGAGACATGAATCCCACTTAAATTAAAAGAACAGTAGGAACAGAGAGACAAGAAGACCATTCATCTGGAATCTGAAGGTGCAGCAAATGAATAAGTTTGGGAAAAACAACTTAAGAAATGTCTTGTCTTGTTATTCCTGGCTGTATTAGTCTTCTAATTTTAATATTAAAACTATACCTATTTCAAGAAGCATTGCTTATTCATTTTCACCATTCCATCATAAAAAAAGAGCAACATACACACAATGACTCGAACTTACACTGCCTGACAGTTTACTTCTCTGAAACTATCAACTAAAGCATTGATCAACCAGATATTGCAAGAAAAATAATGAGTCATTGAAACTGTTGAAACATTACAAAATCTACAACAGAATATGGAGGTACATGCTCTACCGAAACAAGCGTAGAGTAGTGTAAAGAAAACAACCTGGGACTGTAACCCACAACAGCATTAAGTAATTTATATGTCAGTGACAGTAGCCAGTAACTTTATACCTGGTGTGACTGAAACACAAAATATGTATAAAAATATCAAGTTTATTTGCAGAACTTGAGGAACATATAACCCCGGAGATAACTTCTGACTGATTACACTCAAGCACATGGTCAGTCAGGGATTGCCTCTGAATGGGTACTCTCTTGAAGTGAATGGCTACAATAAATTCATTTAACTGAAAGTACTGTATTTTTCTTTCTATCTGTGTAAGACTTGCCTCGTTTTTCTTCCTGTGCCTTCTGTCTTGTGTTCTTTACCAACCCAACCATTGATTGCTCTTACATGGCTGCCTTCAGCACTCAAAAATTCTGGTATACACACCCATACACTCCCACAGAGCAGACATTATGTAACCTTGGTCAACTCACCCAGCCTTGAATATCTTTAATAAACAGGATATGTAAAATTCCAAGAAAATCATATTTACATGCCTTTAAACATAGATAACATATATCAAAATTTCACAAACATCACAATAAACTACACAAAAGAAAAAATTATGTCTCATACTTTATAATCTGACACCACACCCACACATAAGAAAAATTATTTCAATTTTTTTCTATTAATCTGCTGAGGTAATATACACCAATGCTGAGCTGTCCAAGAGTGCTCTCCACTCAAAACTAGTAGCACCGGAGTACTGTGGCCCTCCTCATGATCCTTGGACTTACAATCTTGCGATGCTGAATGTAAAAAAGTGGCTGGTGATGTCTGTATCACAAAATCCATCCCATAAGGTACCAATGGAAACTCTTAACTGCAAATATTATTTATAGACACTCCTTTTCAAACAAGCAGTAGTTGCATTTATTCTTCTTGAGTTTACTACTTGCATAAGCAACTGGTAATACACCATATGCAAACTCTTCCAGGAGTATGCCTCCTATTCCTTCATTAGATGCATCCATCCTCATGATGAATGTCTTACTGAAGTCTGGTACTTGTAGTAGTTTGCATTTCCTAAAGCTTTAATACATCCAATGTTTTTTACAGAAGTTCCTTCCACTCCACTTTGTTTGGTGGTCCCTTCTTCACTAAGTTGGTCAAAGGCACTGCAAGATTTTCATAACTGTTCATAAACTTCCTGCAGCAACCTGTGAGTCCAAGGAATGATATCAACTATGTCTTCATCTCTGATGATGATGCATTCTGAAACTTCATCATCAGCTTTGCTTCATCCATGGCCACCCTATTTCAACTGACTTTGTGTCACAGGAATTCCACCTTACCATATCTAACATAACACCTGGAAAGTCAGATAGTTGGTCCAGATCTTTGAATAACTACATATGTTCTTCCCACAAAGCTGTATCAGTTAACATGTCCACAAAATAGTCAAGTGTTCTTAGCTCTAGCAAGCATCTTGCTAATAACCTTGTTGAAAAGTTGCTGCTGGGTTCATTAATCCAAATGGCATCCTCTTGAACTGTTAACATCCACTTAAAACTCTGAAAGCTGACTTCTCTTTTGACACTTGTTCCATCAGGATCTGATAATACCTTAGCTGAGAAAATCTGTTGTCACAGAGTTTCACTATCAGAGGCTTGGGAACTCCCATCGGTTCAGTGTCAAACTTGGCCATGGCATTTAGTCAACTTTAATCCATACAGAACCTGTTTATTCCATCCCCTTTCCTCACCATCACTAATAGCGAAGTATGCTAAAGCTAACCTTTAAAAAACAATGACTGCCATTTCTAGCATCTCAACTACTTCCTGGATCAGTTCCTTAGTTGCATACAATAAAGGGTATATTTTTGCTCTGACTAACTGATCTGTCATCACTTCATATGGCACTCCACTGAAACATCAGCCTGTTTGCCTCCATTAGTAATAACTAAAATTTTCTGTCCCACCCCGATCTGATGATCTTTAGTCCTCTTGTTGTAGAGATGCTTCTGGCATCCCTGTGCCACATGCAAAATCTCTAGGCGACACATTTTTTCCATGCAATTCCTCAGCTCCATCACATCACTGGTAGGTGTTGCTCATTTCATTCTTGCAATCTCCAGTCCATAATTCCTTGAGAATCTGCATTAGTCCTCACACTGTCCTTCCATATCGTAGCTCAAACAGTGAAAATCTGGTGCAACACTGCAGTACTACTCAATATGCGAATAAGACTGCAGGTATGTACCAGTCCCAAACCTTTGGTCTCCTGGCACATCTTCAGCATGAGCTTCAGTACACCACTGACCCTTTCACACAATCCAATACATCTCAGATTATACAGCATCGTCAACTGCTTGATGCTTACATGATGGCTCAAATACTTCAATATTTCAGAAGTAAACTGGGTACCTCAATCACTCAGCATTTCCTTACAGAATCCCACCTCCTTGAAAACTTCAAGTGGTGACCCTGCTACATGCTTGAGCTCTATTTAGGAAGTGCTACTACCTCCAAGTATCTCGTAGCAAAATCCAACACTGTCAAGATGTACCTGTTGCCCTTCGCTGACACTAGCAATATATGTTCAGTCAGCTCTACCACTACTCTCTTGAAGGGTTCCTTCATTATTGGCATCTCCCCTAACAGATTTTGCTGGTACAATCCCCTTGCAGCAGCCTTCTAGCAAATGTTTCATACTGTTGAGCCTTCTTAGCCACAAGATAACGACCAACTACGAAGTCATGGGCCAACTTCATTATTGGGTATATATTTTTGGCACTAGGATTCACCACACTCTTCCAGCCACTTGACCCAAAAAACACGATATAATATGCCATTAATAACCTTTAACTTTAAATTTCCCTAATCATTGGTCCTGTATTCTGTGTCAGTCTGGCTCTTGCCAATTGCCTGGCTATACTGGGATCCTTCTACTGGGCTTCTTTTAGCTACTCTGCTCCTACATCCAAGATGTTAGAAGCTACTGTCAGTAGCTGGAGGGTGAATTTCCTTGCTGCACTTGGACTCTGGTTGCAACCTCTGCTGCCTGGGTACCAGCCTTTTTCTGGTCCACCCCCATGTCACTTTCCTCTAGTTCATCCTTTCAGTTGTCTATCCCTGCAGCTTTCTTGACATTCTCAGCCTCTGTTCTCAACCCTTCTTTGCAGTCCCTTTATAACTGGAATATTTCCAAGAATGAGATAATAAATGGGGTTATCTAAGCACATAGCTTGCAGTTCTCTTACACAGCATAATAAGTGCACAGACCCATTTCTTATCAGTCATTTGGTCCTTGGTTACCAAAATTCTATGTACAATTGCATAGTACAACCTGTATCACATAGTACTGTCACTTTCTTAGCCTGTATAACCTTCACTAACTAGTACATTACAGAGCTTTTTCCTCTGCTTTTCAAATCTGCGTGCTCCAAACACAACAGGAAATTCAGTTCCATCATCCAGCATGAGATTACAATGGACCCCGGCCTATTCACAGTTCCAGGTTTGTAGCTTCACCTATTCGCAGATTTTTCTGAGGAACTTATATCCACATTATTCGTGGAAAATTCGCCTATTTGCAGTATTTTTCATAGAGAAATATTCACTAATTACTGTATTTTCATATTTTCGTGACTAAATACATTTTTTGTGATAAACTATTAAAATACCTAGGTACAGTATATGCATTTTTTGGGAGGTTTTTTGATGTTTGAACTATCAACATAGGCAGTTATATGCGGCGTGTTTAGAGGGGTGTCAAGTATTCGCAGATTTTAGCTATTCGCGGGGGGTTGTGGTACGCATCCCCCGCAAATACTGGGGGTTGACCGTACCATCTTCAGCACCACCTTTCAACTAGGCTATGTTGACATCTTCACAAATCACAACAGTAAACACCTTCCCTCGTTTTTTTCCACTGCTGTAGCATTGGCTTCCTTTTGCTTGAATTTCTGCTGGTCCTTATTCTTAATAAGCACATAGTTCTTGGCCAAGTGTCCTGGCATTTGACAAAATGCAAAAGGACCTACCTCCACTCTTGCCTGTCTGCTTCTGCTTAGCCATCATGTTGTCCTTGGTTTCTGGAGCCTCCTGATACACTTCTTTACCAGTTTCTGGCATTCCACTAAGCTTAGCCCAAGAACTCTAAGTACAGTAGTGCTCAGCAAGCTGGACCATTTCACCAATGTCCTATGGTATTCTTTCCTTGAAGAGTAATGCCATTTCAGTCAAATAAGTGCTGACAAACTGTTCCCTGATAAGCAAGTCAGCTGAATTGTCAAACTTTTCTCTGTATTTAGCCATTTCAACCCACCTGTTAAAATACGTATGTTGAAATATATACAGTCTCACCTTGTTCTGGTTCTGTCTCATGGGAAAAAGGGGCTCTCTTTGGGTTATTGTAGTTCAAAGCTTCATCACAAGGCATACTAGAAAAATTTGCAGACCTTTAAATGTGAGTAATGGACTGAGACAAATATCCAATCATCCGTAAACCAACCTTGGCTCTCTGCAAACCTTTGTGTCCATGTCATCATGATTCTCATCAAATCTGGATAATCTAATTTAGGCTCTGGAACAACTAAGGGGTGTTGTGCTGCCTACCTGTCCCTCTACCAATTTTTATTTGAATTTTAACATGTAGTTCATGTATGGGTGCTCCTGCATGCATCTCCTCTTCATAGGCTATCTGCCTGTCAGCCTCTCCTTTTGCTGTTTCTTTTCCTCCTCACTCTGCAATGGCTATGCTTTGTTGTCCTTCAAAAATTTCCGTAATTCCAAGGCTTCCAAACCTGTTTCCCTGACCAACCCCACAAGCTTTTTCTATCTACGTCATTGTCATGCAGGAATACAGTAAACAATAAACTGTGGGCTAACACAATAAAATCACACCAAAGCACTGCCACTAAAATGATCATAGCAAGGTTTCAATTTTGTCAAACAATGGTACAGTATTAGGTATGGTATGTTAGTGACAGTGGCCAATGGTGTGATTAAAACACAAATTATACATATGTCAAGTTCATTTGCAGCACTTGAACAACATGTAACCCTGGAGATAACAATGACTTCTGGCTGCTAGTATTCGTGGAAATGGTCTGTCAGGAACTGCCCTTAGAAAAGCTTCTCTCTTGAAGTGAAATGCTAAAATAAATTTTACTGAACTGAAAGCACTGTATTCTTCTTTCTATGTGCATGAAACGACTGGGGATGTGAGACTTGCCCTGCCTTGCCTTCTGACCTGGTTTTGAAAACTTTGGCATACACACCCACACACTCCCATAGAGTAGACATTGTGCAATATTGGCCAACTCAGTCAGCCTGGAAACATCCTGAATGAACAGATCATGTGAAAGCTCTAAGAAAATCATACTGACATACCTTTAAATTTAATTAGCATATCAAAATTTTACTATCATCTTACTAAATTATTAAATTCTCAAAAATTAGCATCTACATAAAAATAATGTATATAACGAAAGTTCAGAAAACAAAAATTCCACTATATTTGAAATGGCAAGAAACAAACTAAGGGGAACTGTACAGGAAAAAAAAATCATTCATCTCATAGTTTATACTTTGCATAAATAATCCTTAATGAAGGTCTGAAAGTACTTTAAAAATACAAATATCTAATTTACGTAACATTTTCTTATTCCTGTATACAGTACTTATTACAATGATTTTAGTTTTCTTGTCTTTTCTATTTCTACAAGTGTTTATTTAAAAAATGCTGACTTTGACTGTAGACTTTTGCTAAAATCAGATAAAAATTTTTGTTTCTTTGGTGTTTAATAATATCTGTCAAAAAATTATGTGTATACTTCTATTTCTACTACAGGTTGAAGGTGGGAGAATAGACCATGCCCTGCACAATACACAGCCAGCAAAAGCTCTTCAAGATATATTAGCTTTTGATGATGCAATTACTACAGCACTTTCCATTGTAGATCTCAAAGAAACACTCTTCATAGTAACTTCAGATCACTCACACGTGATGACCATAAATGGATATCCAACAAGAGGGAATAACATTCTTGGTAAATTGATAATCATCTGGTGCCAGCAACCACTTCTTCAAAACTTGACACACTATGTTTATGTTCTAATCAAATGCATTTGCTTATATCCTGAAAACTTTCATGGTTAAAATTTCCCTTAGTCTAATTATCAGACAATTTTTATAGCTTAGCCGCTGTTCATCCTCAAAGGAGTTACTCTCTCACGGTCCTCCCTGGGCTCCATAAGACAGACAAACCAATCTCAAAGAATTCTCTTATAGTTGGTCTTGGCCAGAATAGTGCTCACTGATACAGTGATATGATAGAAAATAAAGGACTCAGGACAAGAGGGCTCTGTCTCCTGTCCGTAGCAACTACCTCGGTTTTCCCTTCATCCTAGTCACACAGATGTGACAACAGCGTATATGACAGCTAATTTCCTCATTACACTCAGGTCTGTCCCAGAGTTCGCATATCCCTGGTATTTGCTAGAAAAAATTTGATCATCATCACGACCTTCAAGCTAACTGCAGCATACATAGTTTTATGACCCAGTGAAAAGTTTTAGCTCCTTAAAATTTTAACAGGTAGGTTTACACTATATTTATTACAATTGGGAATTAGTAGGTCTCAAGGTGATAAGTTAGGACTAAATTGCTAGGCTACACTATAATTGCCATGCTGTTTATTCCTAACAAAGCGAAAATTAGCGTTAATGCAATAATATTAGACAATTTTGATATTGAAACTCATTAGTCAATGTCTTTTTTAACAATGACAGATAATCTGAGATTACCAAAAGGGTAAACTGGATTAGCCTAACTTCCTGTTTACGAAACAGTCATGATCATAGTTCCCAATCATGCTCAACTTACAAGCCTTGGTTTTTACTAAAGGCCAGTATTTCCTTTGTAGTATTTTATATTCAAACTAAGTGGATTTTGTAATATACAGTCAACCCCAGTAATCACGGGGGATGTACAGCACTAACCCCCGTGAATAACCAAATCTGCAAATACTTAAAACCCCTCTAAAAATACTTATAACTGCCTATTTTGATAGTTCAAAACACTAAAAATCCCTCTAGAAATGCTTATAACTGAATATTTTAATAGTTTTATCCCAAAAAGTGCACTTAGTCACGAAAATTATATGAAAATACAGTACAGGCAGTCCCCGGTTTACCACAGGGGTTCCGTTTTTCCGCCGCGTGGTAAACTGAAAATTGTTGTAAACCGAAAAATCGTCGAAAATCATCAAAAATCCTAAGAAACCCTTACTTTTAATGCTTTGGGTGTATTGAAAACAATGTAAACTGCATTTTTATTGACTTTTTCATAAAAAAAAAACTCCAAATTGGCGTACGACGCGTCGTAACCCCGGAACATGCGTCGTAAACCAGGAAATAATTTCTGATGAATATATTTGAAAAGCGTCGTAACCTCGGAACGTCATAAGCCGGACCTGTCGTAAACTGGGGACTGCCTGTAATCTGTAAATATTTCTCTACGAAAAATACCACAAATAGGCGAATTTTCCACAAAAAATGTGTACGTGTTCCATTAGAAATCCGCGAATAGGTGAAGCCGTGAATCCGGAACCATGAATAGGCGGGGGTTCACTGTAGAATGTTCCTCAGTTTTCTTAATATCAGAGTTAAGGGAAATACATTAATGCGGATCTACTTCCAATGCATCATGATGCTTGCCTTTTTCCAACAGGATTATAAAAAGTATTTTTTCATTATGGTGAGCTTTGTCAAACAAATTAAAATCCTAGTGATACTGATTTTACATAAATTTGGTACGATAATTCCAGTGATTAATAATTTCAATTATGTACCAACTAATGTAGCTATAACCTTTACCTGATGCTTGGGAATAGACTGGGTGAATAGAGTTACAAAATGTATAGAAATACAGTAAACCCCCCGTATTTGCTGACTCACCTATTCGTGGATTTCTCTATGGAACATATATACACATTATTTGCAGAAACAGAGGAACAGAGGAAGGTGCAATAATCCCGCGGCAGACCTGACATAATTAGGTAAGTCACCTTAGAACCACAAAATTAGGTTAAAGGTTAAAGTCCTCCTGGGCCTCTCAAGGCTCATAGGGCCAGCACTGAACTCTCAGGCTAACAGCCAGTGGGGGTGAAATCCTGTTATCTAAGACGTGGCCAGTGTGCCACTAGCCCCACTGTTTAATCCCCCAGCCCAAGGGTTGGTACCTATTTTCTTACTAACTCTCTCAAGTTTTCAGACAGCTAGGTTGGCAGACCACTGGGTTTATGCAATGTCACCATCTCTAAGCCATCTGTGAGTGGCAAGGGATAATACATATAAAGGTTTATGTGTTGTTTCCTGTTCTTTGTTGCCAAACCCTAATGGGTATCTAGAATAAAGAAAACAGTTGATAACCTGAGATTTTATCATGGATAAAAAATTCCTGAAACATTATTGCCATGAGAATGGTGGTCATGCTGAGGTATTACTGGGGAAGGCACAATAATCCTGCAGCCAGACCAGACATAATTAGGTAAATCACCTCAGAACTGCAAAGGATTTTACATAAACCTGTACAGGTTTGTGCATTATTTCCTCTTCTTTATTGTCAAACCCTAATGGGTATCTGGAATAAAGAAAATGGTTGATAACCTGTGACTATACTTCTGACAAAATAAATTTATCTGGGTTGGTGGGATTTATCTATTGGGAGCCAAGCCATTTCATCACCTGTCAATTTCTTTCCTAAGTTATTTTGAGGACAAAATGCAACTACAGTATAAAACAAGTAAAAAAATTCCCCAAAGTTTCTTGCAATCAAGTTTTCTGTACATCATTGTATAATCAAGGCCACCGAAAATAGATCTATCTTTTGGTGGTCTCGGTATAATGCTGTATGAGCCGCAGCCCATGAAACTTTAACCACGGCCCGGTGGTGGCCTGCCCTATATTGCTGCCAGAAGCATGATTATGGCTAACGTAACCTTGACAAATTTTTTTAAAAATCTTGAGGCTAGAGGGCTGCAATTTGGTATGTTTGATGATTGGAGGGTGGATGATCAACATCCATTTTGCAGCCCTCTAGCTTCAGTAGTTTTTAAGATATTAGGGCAGACAGAAAAAAGGTGTGGACGGACAGACAAAACCAGCACAATAGTTTTCTTTACAGAAAACTAAAACTAGGTTTTGTTGTAGGAAAAACTTATTTTTGGTAGCTGCTGTGAGTCCTAAAACCCACCAACTTTCCCAAACGAAAATGCATGGGACTGGGGTGAACATTTATCTTGCACAGATCTGGCACATAATGAGGCAAATAGCAATCATATATACTGTTATCACATCAGTGTGAGCAGGATGAGGGGAACCTACTGGTATATTCGCCCAACCTGGAATGTCACCTTCCTGGTATGGAAGGAGCATAGGAAGGGACCTAGCATACTGCACATATGGGATACAGCAGTTGCTAGACCTAGGGACCATTAATGGGTTTGTGTGCAATTACTCAATCAGGCTGTAAGAGCCCAGACTGAAGTGTCTGAGAAAATAAAACAGGCTAATATGATTGAGTTTGCTTTATTGTCTGTCATCCTCTCCCCTTGCCAAGAGGGAAGGGAGGCTTGCATCCCTTCAAATCAACTTAATAAAAATGAAGGCTTGGTGCTCAGTCATATAACTTACCTGCTCATCATGTTTGTCCAGTTAGTACTCAGCCTAGCACCCAAACTCTCTGCCCTACCAAAAAGGAAGGAAAGAGACAGAAGGGAGAACCAGTCACTCACACAACTCTCTTGCTCACTGAATACCTTTGAAGAGGTGTTACCTATCCCAAAATGGGAGCTAGGCTAGCTGCACAACTTATTGAGCAGCCACCACCGGACACAAGGAAACGCGTCCAAGGGCTTGTGGGCAAATCCCCGCAAGTAAAAGGAGGTAAAAGTGGTCTTGCACGACCACACCCCAGCATGCAGTACCTGCTGAACTGACAGGTTCTACTGAATTCTAATGTTGGGGTGATGCCCCTGACATCTTGAGCTCTGTCCTAGACAGTACACTCACCCTCCTCACTGGATGAGTCATATGCCCACTTTATTGTCCCATGAAGCCAGAAAGAAATTGAGTGTTTTCAGACAACTCTTTCTTGGCCCTGCCAGTACTATGAAAAGGCGTTGACACTCAAGACTGAGATGTCAAGTTCTCTATAGGTAGTGCTGCAGCACCCTGACAGGATGCAGTAACACCTCATCCAGATCACTACCAACAAAGTCCTCTAGGGAGGGGATCGAAATAGATTTGAACCTGGCGCCAAGGACTGATAGGTTCTGAGATTTTGCTATGAAATCCAGGGCAAACTTAAGTCATACAGATCCCCATCCCCTTGAGTGCTTAATATCATATGAGAGGTCATGAAGTTTGCCTACTCTTCTTACTACTGCCAGGGTACGAAGAAAAACAGTCTTTAGTGTCAGATTCCTGTCTGATGACTTTCTCAAGATGCTCTTACAGGCAATAAGTGAGGCTCCTCAAAACATGAGTTGCATCCTACTCCTGGGGTCTGGGTTCCCTTGGAGGACAAGACTGTTCGAAGCTTCTCAGAAGCATGACTGACCTTCATCTTCATCCTCTTCATGATCTCATCCCTCATGACTCTGGCACACTTGGAGGCTTGTTCTTTACTAGAGCACCAGCCTTTACACCACAATTGCTTACTAACTGTACTACTCTCTTGCTTGGTAAGTGAACTTTTTTGGGATTGTGTCTTATATTGCAAATTCGTTACTAAAGGAAGTTCCCATGATTCAAAGTGGTCCAAGGTAGTTAGGGACTGATTTCTTGCACCCTGCTCTACTCTCCTCTTCCATGGCTCTTATGCATTGGATCACTCCTAAATTGCAGTTCAGGCTACTCTATAATTAATGGGTTCATAAGGACAAAAAATTTTAAATTAAACATATTTTTCTGTAAACCATTTAATTATAAACTTCCATTCCATTTTTCCTTCCTAGTACTACTTGAGATAGAGGGTAACAAGGAATGATGCTAGAATTTTGTTCTGGGCCAGTTGGGCATTAGGTAAAAATTCACACCAGTCTTTTCTCCTTAAGAGATCTTTGAAATTGTTGTGACTAGAGCCATTCACACATGGGTTAATGCTATTTGTGATTACAGAGTTTGTAGAAAAGCTTACAGTACTCTTATTCTTAAAGCATTGTATTTTCCAAATGTACTAAGAGAGCATTTCAGTTTCATTTACCTATACCAAGGCCTTTTAGAGATGAGGAACAATAGCTTTTCTTTTTTGTGGAAGTACTATGATAGAAGTTTTACTCGTGCTGGAATCTCAAGATTCCCTCATGAGCTCATAATATACCGTAAATACCTGTAATAGATTTTTTAAGCTTTAATTGTATCCTTTTCCAGAAAGTGTAACACAAGATGTTTTAGTAAGGTACCTTATTTATAAATAGGCTTATCACTGGTTATGAATATGCCTGTTTTGTGAATCATACCAGTTTTTTCTGAGAAACTATTGCATTAGTAATAATTACAAAAAAAAAATGTCTAAATTTCTATGTAGAGTACTAAATAAAAAACCTCTAGCATCATTTTTTATATAATTTAATCATTATTTTTACAGGTGTAGCTGACATATCAGCAGTAGACCACCTTCCTTATACTACACTAATGTTCACTAATGGACCTTCATATGATCATTACTGGAATGGAACTCATGTAAGACTGCTCTTTTGTTTCTTTACAATCTTATTTTCAGCAGTTTTCCATACTTTCCAAACTGACTGAGTACTCTATTTTTGAAAGCATAGCTACTGTTCAACCTCACAGGAGTTACACTTTTATGGTCCCATAAGGCTCCCTATGACAAATCAACACATATCAAAGAATTCTCTCATAGCTGGTCTTGGCCAAACTAGTGCCTTTGATTTAACACAGTGATCAAGTACAAAAGGACCAAAGGCAAGAGGGCTCTTTCCCTTGCTTACAGCAATTACCCAGTTTTCCCTACGTACAACTTGCACAGATGTGGCAACAGTACAGAGTTGTCCAAATGCCCATCACTCTTGTGGTATGTGGCAGTAAGCAGAGGCTACGCAGGTCGCTCCAAAAGAATTACACTTTTGAGTTGCCAATTTGGCAAAATTTTTGTGGATATCCTTGAAGGAAAGCTTAGTGCCTAGTCTCAAGCCCCTGTAAAAAGTTTTTGTCCTTTAATATTGTTGCAGTTCAGTATAACTGTTAAGTCCCAGCATCCAGTAGTACTGTACATCCTCGTGGGTGGAGATTTTGGATTAGGCTACTTGGCTATGCCATGCATTCAGATTTTGCAGTCAACTTCAACCATTTTTTAAAATCTCATTCATTTGGAATTTCATTACCAAAAATCATTATTCATTAGTTTTTCATTATATGTAGATAATTTTTGTTTTCGTAATACAAAGGAAAATTTAATTCTTAGTCATAAAAAGGAAAATTAAATTTTTAGCCTTATTTCTCAGTTACAAAATGATAATCATGAATTGCATTTTTCCCTTTTATGTACTTAACTTGTGGCTTAGTTTTAAATAGCATTACTTGCTTCTTTTTTAAACAGTGTTCCTTGTTTCTTTTCATACTAATTTAGAAATATTCTAAATGAATTATATACTGCAAAAATTTCCCCAGTCTTCTTGAATATCAGGAGGTTTTTGTGATGTATGGGAATAGAAAATGTGTGTAGGCTGAGCTACTGTTAGTATATATTACTACACTAGATAGTGAAGTTACAACTTTAAACAAGACAAAGTTCAACCCCTCAGGGGGATGTCGCAGAAACTTTCTAGGACTGGTTACTGATATTAACCTCATAGTTTCAATGACATATTAGTTATCAGTGCAATAACAGAAGCCACAACTCTCAAACTTTTACAATAGTTAATGAAATAAAGCATAATTTGATATCATATGGTTGGTACTTCAATGTTGATATGTTAGGCAACTTCCAATTACTTTCAAACATCTCACTGAATACTAACTGGATAGTCAATAATAACTTAAAGTACAATATCAAAGAATGTAGCTCATTTATGTGGCATGTTACTGTAGTTTTGCTTAACTGGCATTCATTTAAATATACTCTAGTTTACAAACGTCTGAAATACTCCTGAAACTTAAATTGAGTACTCAAGCATGGACATGTTATTAATAAATAAATAAATAGAATAACAGTAATACAGTAATACCCAGAACTTGCACGATTCGAGTTGTGCGAATTCACAGACATGAGAACTTTTCATTAGAACCTAAAATTGCCATACATGAGTTTTTTACAGACACACAAACATTTGCGAATAATGAGAAACCCTGCATAAGTGTTTATGTTTAATTTTTATATAATTTATAAGTTTTTGAGCTTCTATGTGTAAATTAAATAACATTAATAAAAGTAATAATTTATCTCTCTCTCTCTCTCTCTTACTGAGATGAGAGAATTTTTATGGTACACATATATTTTTATTTGTTTTGTATGATAAATATGTTTTTTACCTAATAATAAGTACTAATTTTCAAATATTAATAAGATTAATAAGATTAACCCTTAAACGCCTATTGGACGTATCACACGTCGACTAAAATTGTCTGTTGGGTGCGAGTGGTCGCATGCCGTATATCGACTACAAAAAATTTCAACCTTCGGTCAACTTTGACTCAACCGAAATGGTCGAAAAAACGCAATTATACGCTAAAACTCTTACATTCTAGTAATATTCAATCATTTACCTTCATTTTGCAACAAATTGGAAGTCTCTAGCACAATATTTCGATTTATGGTGAATTTTTGAAAAAACTTTTTTTCTTACGCATACGCGCGGTAACTCAGCGGAAATTTCATAAATTCTTTCATCATTTTGTCGTAATTTTGCACTGTTCTATATTAGCCGTTACATAAAGTTTTATATATGAAAATGTGTGCAATTTCATGTACAATACAACAAAATACAACCCATGGTTGTAGCTTTTATCAGTTTGGAAATATTTTCATATAAACCACGATAACTGCCAAAATTTCAACCTTCAGTCAACTTAGACTCGACTGAAATGGTAAAAAAACGCAATTTTAAGCTAAAACTCTTACGATCTAGTAATATTCAATCATTTACCTTCATTTTGCAACAAATTGGAAGTCTCTAGCACAATATTTCGATTTATGGTGAATTTTGAAAAAACTTTTTCCTTACGTCCGCGCCAGAAATTCTTTAAATCACGTTGTCGTAATGTTTGCATTGTTTTATATTAGTCGTTACATAAAGTTTTATATATGGAAATGTGCGCAATTTCATGTACAATACAACAGAAAATAACTCATCGTTGTAGCTTTTATCAGTTTTGAAATATTTTCATATAAATCACGATAACTGCCAAAATTTCAAGCTTCGGTCAACTTTAACTCGACCGAAATGGTAAAAACGCAATTATAAGCTAAAACTCTTACATTCTAGCAATATTCAATCATGTACCTTCATTTTGCAACAAACTGAAGTCTCTAGCACAATATTTCGATTTATGGTGAATTTCTGAAAAAAATTTTTCCTTACATCTGCGCTGTGGTAACTCGGCCGAACATCTCAGAAATTCTTTCGTCATGTTGTCGTAATGCTTGCATCATTTTACATTAGTCGTTACATAAACTTTTATATATGAAAATGTGCGCAATTTCATGTAGAATACAACAGAAAATAGCTCATGGTTGTAGCTTTTATCAGTTTTGAAATATTTTCACATAAATCACAATAACTGCCAAAATTTCAACCTTCAGTCAACTTTAACTCGACCGAAATGGTAAAAACGCAATTGTATAGCTAAAACTCTTACATTCTGGTAATATTCAATCATTTAACTTCATTTTGCAATAAATTGAAGTCTCTAGCACAATATTTCGATTTATGGTGACTTTTTTAAAAAACATTTTCCTTACGTCTGCGCGGTAACTCGCCGAACATCTCAGAAATTCTTTCGTCTCGTTGTCATAATATTTGCACGCTTTATATTAGTCGTTACATAAAGTTTTTATATATGAAAATGTGTGCAATTTCATGTACAATACAACAAAAAATAACTTATGGTTGTAGCTTTTATCAGTTTTGAAATATTTCCATATAAATCACGATAAATAAAAAAATTCGACTTTCGGTCAACTTTAACTCGACCGAAATGGTCGAAAACTGCAAGTTAAGCTAAAACACTTACAGTCTAGTAATATTCAATCAATTAGCTTCATTTTTCAACAAACGGGAAGTCTCTAGCACAATATTTCGATTTATGGTGAATTTTGAAAAAAACATTTTTTTACGTCCGCTCGTTACAGAATTCATGCATCATTTTTGTGATATTTTCTCTGTGTTGCTTTGATCGTTTTAAAATTTGTTATATACCAAAATCATCGCAATTTAGTGTACAATACAACTAAAAAAATTAACTCATTAGCTTTAACCGTTTGCTTACAGCGCGATTTGTATACAATAATATACGTTTTTTTTTTGCTGTCATATATTCCAATATTTATATATGATAATTATATTTTTTCATTTCTGATGGTTGCATACTAAACTTCCGGCAATGAAAAAAATGAGCCAAAAATGAACTCTTAATCTTAAAAACTAAGCGTGCTGTGATTTTTGAAAAAACTTTTTTTCGCTTAGCGCTAACTCACCGAAACGCCGCCCGGCATACGGAGACGTTTTTATAAATAGGGCCGGCGTTAAAGGGTGAAATAACAATAATAATAAAACTGTAATTACAAAATTAGTATGTGATACGCATTTTAAACAAACATCTTTCCCTCCTCTTTTGTAAGAAGCTCAATTGCAAAGCTCTAAGACATGTCGATTTAACATGACAAGGGGGAGTGTTGCTGATTAGCGGGTCAAAGGTTTCTTGTAATTCGCTCTCTCTCTCTCTCTCTCTCTCTCTCTCTCTCTCTCTCTCTCTCTCTCTCTCTCTCTCTCTGTGTCGTAATAATTCATAAAAAATTTTCTTAAGCAAGGATAACTGCTCTCTCTCTCTCTTTCTCTCTTGTAGTTAGCACAACCTATGTATTACTGCTTTTCTGTATGTCCAACTGTGCAGTAGATAATTTTGAATTGATCTAATTTTACCTGTACTGTTTACAAAATGTAAATGCGCCATTCTAAAACATAGACATAGAGCATTTCAGAACAAAGGGAAAGAGATAGAATAAAGAATTTTTTAAAAACGAGGTTGAGAAGACTTCTAAAAACAGATTAGTGGAATGGGGAGAGAAAGAAATAGAATACTAATCTTCACACTCTCCTATATTTTTATGTCAACCATTTATTTCCCTTTTTTAGGGGTAATGTATTAAGCTAACTTTTAAATGAAATTACAGTAACTTTAATTTAATTTAAAAGTTACTTTAATACTGAATTTCCATCTTTTGATATCTAACATAAGAATAACTTCTCCCTCTCTCTCTCTCTCATGTTTTTCTCTCTGTCTCCATAATAATTCATAAATGATTTAACTTGATTTTTCAAGTAAGAACAATCTCTCTCTCTCTCTCTCTCTCTCTCTCTCTCTCTCTCTCTCTCTCTCTCTCTCTCTCTCTCTCTCTCTCTCTCTCTCTCTCATTTTTACAACTTATTATTTCTCTGTACGTCTTTACCTGTATAGTAGATAGTTTGAATTTATCTAATTTTACCTGTACTGTCTACGAAGTGTAATTGCACTAGTGTGGCGAATACATTCTAAAACACAGATGTAATAACTAAGAGCTGTATTAGTCAATATAAAAAACACTGTTTGTTCATGAAAAAGCATTTTAGAACAAAGAGGAGATGCAGAATAAAGAAGTTATTAAAAAGAGGTTGAGAAGACTTCTAAAAATATATCGGTCAGAAGGGGAGAAAGACAGAAATTCTCTTCCAACTCTCTATTTTTATGTCAACCATTTATTTCTTTTTTGAAGGATAATGTATAAAGTTAACTTTTAAATGAAATTACAGTGACTTTAATTTCATTTAAAAGTTAGCTCAATAATTTGGGAGCATGATTAGGGCCATATTTAGTGTTTAAACTTTAGAAATAAGCATTTATTAGCATTTTTAGAGACCGTGCCTAACTTCAACGCGAAAATTCGCCTTGCGCGAGGGCTTCTGGAATCCAACCTCGCGTAAGTTCAGGGTATGACTGTACTACATAATTACACGATTTAAGATTTTATTTGGTCTTTTAACTTAGCTTTGCTGGGCTAGCTCTTAACAGAATACCACACTATTACAATACAGTACTGTATTATTATTACAATACCTCTAGGTCATACATATTGCTTTTGTTGCTCCATCAGACGTCAAGGTCTCTCTGTAAAAACCATTTCTTATGATATTCATATTATTTCTTTGTTAATACTTTTAATAAATTGTACCTTACATTAGTACCTCTAGTTTAATCATGGTTTATGGGATGACATCAATAATTATATTATCACTAATAGAATGTCACCCCCTGAGTTAGTCTCTGAACCAGTTGTCATATAATAGACTTATATCACAGTTAGTCCATTTCATACCGGAGCATATTCTGCATATCAGACAGATGCCCACAGTTCACAACTGACTGTTTCTCATGGTTTTTTGTCTTTCCCTACAAAAAGGCTGCTAATAAGTTAAACCCAAAGGTTGCTTACCCATCTGCAAACTGCAAAACCTGCTGTTTGGCAATAAGATGATACATATCACAAGCCATGAACATAGCCCTGCTGGTAGGAAGTTGTGTTTAGGTAGTTGTCAGAGATGTCCAAACAGGCAACATGGTCCTGGAAGTGAACCATGAAGGAAAGACTTAATTTAGACTAGTCCTTTGGGTTCAAAGTTTAAGATGGAACATAGGTGGGAGAACACATCTTCCCAGCAGAGCTCTGGCAGAGAGTGTTCCCATTCTTTTTCAGGGCAGATTCCATGTCATGGCCGGTATCCAAGATATTGGAACTCGAGATCTCCGTGTATGAGTCCTCCAACTGAGGTCAAGAGTCATATACTGGGACAGATGTCCCAACATTGGGCATAAGTGGACATTGCCACAGAGCTTTCCCTCATGAACTGGAAGACCCAGGGCCACTGCCTGGGCATTTGCATGATGGGGATCCAGCAAAAGAGAATAAAGGCTCTCACGTGCAATAACATGATATTGAGGACCCTAACAGGGCCACTCTCCTCCTCCCGAAGCACTTTTTTGCCCATATAATAACCTGAAGTTGAGGCTTATTCCCACCAGAGCCCACCCTCCTTCCCCTAAAGATCCTATTCCTTCCAGGATATGGTCCTTCACCAGAGACTCCCAGGCCTTTGCCAGGTAGCAACAGTGTGGCTACTCAGTCCTTAACAAGGAAATTCTGTCTGAGGCTTGTTAGAGTTTCTGAACAAGATAATGCCAAGTATCAGGGAGATCCTCCATACTGAACACCACTATATCAGGGATGATGTTGAGGATTCCCAATCGGAATTCAAAACAGCTCTGAACACTGAGCTGAAGGTAATTTTTTAAGACTTTTTAAAGCTGCCCGTAGAGAGGCTAGAGAGACTAGAAAGTCTTAAAAAGTCATATATATAGGATTAATCCTTGTGCAATATATATATATATATATATATATATATATATATATATATATATATATATATATATATATATATATATATATATATATATATATATATATATATATATATAGATATATATTAAGATATATACATATATATATATATATATATATATATATATATATATATATATATATATATATATATATATATATATATATATATATATATATATACAGTCGAACCGAATACATTAGCGGTTCCCAGATTCATGGCTTCACCAATTCATGGATTTTTCTGTGGAACCTATCTATAAATTATTTGTGGGAAACTCGCCTATTTGAGGATTTTTTTTGTAGAGCAATATTCTGTATTTTCATATTTTTTTATGACTAAATACTGTACTGTATGTATATATACATTTTTTATGATAAAATAATGATTTACAGTACTAATTTTCAAATCTTAATATTAAGCTTAATAAGATTAAATAATAAGATTAAATAATAAAAATAATACAGTACTGTAATAGTACGGTACCTGTAATAATACGTACAAGGCTATAGTAAGTACTAATTTTCAAATATAAACAAGATTAATAATATTTAAATAATAATGTAAAGTAATAAAAATACTAATACAGTACTAGTAATAAGGTTACATAATAATACAGTCCTACCCCACTTTTTTGCTCTTCATTTTGTTGAAGATCTTTGTGGATCATATCTTTCATTTTTCTCAGGAACTTTCACCGATTCGTGGATTTTTCACCGATTCGTGGATTTTTTCTATGGACCGTATCTCTAAAATTATCACTAATTCAATTTTTTTTTAGTAAAACAACACTATTTATTCACTAATTAATGTAATTTTCATTTTGTATTCATGAATAAATACAGATTTTTATGATAAAAATAATTTACACTGTACAGTACTTATAATGTAGTAATGTATCTATTAAGCTCATTCCAGGTTGGGCCACAGACTGAGCATAACAAGTGTATGCTATCTCTCTCTCTCTCTCTCTTTAAGGGTAATGTAAGATGTATTTGAAATGATATTACTAAAGGGTTTTTGGATGATCGAGCATACTGTTCAATATTTAAAATATTGCTAATTATTTTCATTTTATTTTCCAGTAAAAGCAGACTGGAAAATAAAATTTAAATAATTAGTGAATATTTTCAGTTCTGTGTTGTACAATGCTCTATCATCCAAAAACACTAGACAGTAATGTCATTCCAAGTGCATCTTACATTACCCTCAAGAGAGAGAGAGAGAGAGAAGAGAGAGAGAGAGAGAGAGAGAGAGAGAGAGAGAGAGAGAGAGAGAGATGCTCAGTCTGGGGCCCAACCTGGAATGAACTTAACAGATTTACACTGTAAATTATTTTTATCATAAAAATCTGTATTTAGTCTCGAACACAATATGAAAAAATACAGTAATTAGTGAATAAGCAGTGTTGCTCTCCAAAATAAAAGCAAATTAGTGATCATTTTAATTGTTTTTGCCAATACATAAAGAAAATGGGATGACTTCAATACTATGAGAGAAAACAGCTATGCTTATGTAGACAGTAAACCCCCTATTCCCGGGGATGTGTTCCCGACCCTTGTGAATAGTTAAAATCATGAATACTTAGAACCCCCTCTAAAAATGCTTATAACTGCCTATCTTGAAAGTTCAAATAGCAAATAAATACTTAAAGTGTCATCCTAACAACAGATATACCTAAAATTATTATCCTATTACCGTATTAATCTTTGATATTACATTATATTAAATACCATTTCAAAGTCATCTTAAACATCAGTACCCTTAAAAATATATACAT
>NC_089787.1:48319103-48429103 GCF_040412425.1 Macrobrachium rosenbergii | reverse complement strand
TATATATATATATATATATATATATATATATATATATATAATGTTTTCAGCACACAGTAAGGTCAGGGAGCTACTTGGAAATCACTTGTGAGGACAGAAATTGATACCACTGTTTGAAGCAGCTCCTGTGTCTGAAGAGCCTTGAAACATGGTGCCTAATCATGCAAAAATGTGACTTCTTCAACAGATAACACATTTTCAGGATCTTTGAGGAAAGGAAATACTCCACCAGTAAGCACAGTTTCTCTGAAGTATTTGCCATTCCATGACTGTCCTTTTTCTTTGATGATCCACATTAACCGTTTGGCTGTGAAACAGAGAAAATTCCCAAATTTCACAACTTGGCGATAGCAGCACGTCATCACTGATATCATCCAACTTTGCAGCCCAAATGATGTCATTTTTATGATTTGGCTTCTGACTGTGTAAATGAAGAATTCATCTGATGCGGCAACATGGAGAAAGTCAGCTTCATCCCAATCTTTAAGAAATGAACCACAAAACCATGCACGGTCTTCTCTCTGTTGCTGAATGATGTTGGGCTTGCTGATAACATGAAATGGCTTGATGCAGATTTTTCAACTCACAATATACAGCACTATAACTTCTTTTCTTTCCCTTTTTGTTTTTAGTTCAGTGCCAATTTACGCAAAAACTTTCTTGATCTACCCACTGCCTCAGCTTATGATGTCTTTTTTGACTCTGAAAGGACTTCAGGCCTTCCAAGATTCTCACTCTTTTCGTAATGACAGTCATATGGATTTTTGTTCCAGTTTCTTTTAACAAAGGATTCATCTCTCTTAACCTTAACGCCGAAGCCTATTTACAAAAACGTCTCCCGTATGCGGCGGCGTTCGGTGAGTTAAGCGCCGAAGCGGAAAAAGTTTTTCAAAAAATCACAACACGCTTAGTTTTTAAGATTAAGAGTTCATTTTGGCTAATTTTTTTGTCATTGCCTGAAGTTTAGTATGCAACCATCAGAAATGAAAAAAATATCATTATCATATATAAATACTGGAATATATGACAGCGAAAAAAAAAAAACTCGTATATAATTGTATACAAATCGCGCTGTAAGCAAAAGCGGTTAAAGCTAATGGGTTAATTTTTTTGTTGTATTGTACACTAAATTGCGATGATTTTGGTATATAACAAATTTTAAAACGATCAAAGCAACACAGAAAATATTATCACAAAATGATGCATGAATTTGTAATGTGGACGTAAAAAAATGTTTTTTCAAAATTCACCATAAATCGAAATATTGTACTAGAGACTTCCCGTTTGTTGAAAAATGAAACTAATTGATTGAATATTACTAGACTGTAAGTGTTTTAGCTTACAATTGCAGTTTTCGACCATTTCGGTCGAGTTAAAGTTGACGAAAGTCGAATTTTTCTATTTATAAGTGATTTATATGAAAATATTTCAAAACTGATAAAAGCTACAACCATGAGTTATTTTTGTTGTATTGTACATGAAATTGCGCACATTTTCATATATAAAACTTTATGTAATGACTAATATAAAACGGTGCAAATATTACGACAACGAGACGAAAGAATTTCTGAGATGTTCGCCAAGTTACCAGCTGGACGTAGGAAAATGTTTTTTTTAAATTCACCATAAATCGAAATATTGTGCTAGAGACTTCCAATTTATTGCAAAATGAAGGTAAACGATTGAATATTACTAGAATGTAAGAGTTTTAGCTTACAATTGCGTTTTTTACTATTTCGGTCGAGTTAAAGTTGACTGAAGGTTGAAATTTTGGCAGTTATCATGATTTATGTGAAAATATTTCAAAACTGATAAAAGCTACAACCATGAGCTATTTTCTGTTGTATTGTACATGAAATTGCACACATTTTCATATATAAAAGTTTATGTAACGACTAATGTAAAACGATGAAAACATTACGACAACATGACGAAAGAATTTCTGAGATGTTCGGCCGAGTTACCGCGCGCAGACGTAAGGAAAAAAATTTTTTTCAGAAATTCACCATAAATCGAAATATTGTGCTAGAGACTTCCAGTTTGTTGCAAAATGAAGGTACATGATTGAATATTACTAGAATGTAGAGTTTTAGCTTATAATTGCGTTTTTACCATTTCGGTCGAGTTAAAGTTGACTGAAGCTTGAAATTTTGGCAGTTATCGTGATTTATATGAAAATATTTCAAAACTGATAAAAGCTACAACCATGAGTTATTTTCTGTTGTATTCTACATGAAATTGCGCACATTTCCATATATAAAACTTTATGTAACAACTAATATAAAACAAGTGCAAACATTACGACAACGTGACGAAAGAATTTCTGGCGCGGACGTAAGGAAAAAGTTTTTTAAAAAATTCACCATAAATCAAAATATTGTGCTAGACTTCCAATTGGTTGCAAAATAAAGGTAAATGATTGAATATTACTAGAATGTAAGAGTTTTAGCTTACAATTGCGTTTTTTTACCATTTCGGTCGAGTCAAAGTTGACCGAAGGTTGAAATTTTAGCAGTTATCGTGGTTTATATGAAAATATTTCCAAACTGATAAAGCTACAACCATGGGTTGTATTTTGTTGTATTGTACATGAAATTGCGCACATTTTCATATATAAAACTTTATGTAACGGCTAATATAGAACAGTGCAAAATTACGACAAAATGACGAAAGAATTTATGAAATTTCCGGCTGAGTTACTGCCCGTGCGTAAGACAAAAGTTTTTTCAAAAATTCACCATAAATCAAAATATTGTGCTAGAGACTTCCAATCTATTGCAAAATGAAGGTACATGATTGAATATTACTAGAATGTAAGAGTTTTAGCTTACAATTGCGTTTTTCGACCATTTCGGTTGAGTCAAAATTGACCAAGGTTGAAATTTTTGTAGTCGGCGCACAGTGCGTCCACTTGGCACCCAACAGACAATTTTAGTCGACGTATGATACATCCAGTAGGCGTTTAAGGGTTAATGTATTTAGCTATCCAGGAATGTGAAATGAAGGATGCGCCAGCATCCCTGGTCTCTCTGAAGGTTATAGCCAGTTCGTTCAATCCATCTAATTTCCTTCCAAGTGGATTAGCATGGCTGTATCTAACTCCATTACTCAGTCTGAAAATACAAGAAATGTAAAATGAAAAATAGCTAAATAAAAACTTAAAATAATGTACTTGGAGATAGGCTATAGCAGAAAACTTCATAACTTTCCATTTGTTCTGTGGAGGGGGCTAATTTGAAACACCTGATATATATCTATATATATATATATATATATATATATATATATATATATATATATATATATATATATATATATATATACAAGGCAGGAGCAGACACTCTGACAGTAGACATAATGGAGTTGTGGAAAGGCATTCTGTTTTCTATCCATTTATTAAGAAGCCAATGTTTCGTATCAATTGACACACTTTCCAGGCTGAAATAGAGATTAAAATAAACAGTATTTGCATGTAAAAGATGTATACATTCTTCTATGTGAACTCAGAATTATTGATAAGACATTATGCCCGGTCCAAGCACTCCAGGTTCACCTAGATGTTTGCCAAAGCTGGATGGTCCTTTTTTCTTATACCTTATCACAAACAAGCTTGTTCTCTGCATGGATAACAATCATTTTAGTAACCCTAATTAGAAAACAGAACCCCACCCATTTCTTGGTTCACATGATGTACAGGGGGTGAGTGCATCCCCGGCTTTTGTTAGAGAAATTTCTTTTGTAGAAGTCTCAAAGCTTACAAGATGGTCATCAGAAGCAGTGCTCCCTGAATGCTACTGTGATGACATCAAACGAATCTGACTACATTGTGACGGTAGGTGCAACAGTAAGTCCCAGCCCCACAAGCACCTTAGCAGGAAACAAATGGCCTTATTGGTGCCATGGCAGTTCTGAGATATTGCTGGGAGGGGGATGCAATAATCCTATATTCCAATCCGGCATAATTAGTTTAGTCGCTTTAGAGCCACATGGAATAACACATATATACGTTCTTGTTTTTTATATCCTTCATTGTTGACCCCAACGGGTATCCTAAATACAAGAAGGTAGGTTATAACTTATGTGACTTTTCCATGGACCATTTTTACATCTGGATCATTGAGATCCCTCAATCAAGAGCTAGGCCTTTTCATCACTTGTCAATTTCTTTTGTATGCTTCTTAGAGGATGAGCAGTGGTTAGGCTATCAAAAAGCAAGTGCTGACAAAGGAAAAACCTATTTTTACCTGGCAGCCACTGTGATTCCTCAAACTCACCTGCTTTCCCTGACAAAAAGTCATGGGAACTGGTGGTAAGTTTTTCTTTCACAGACCTGAGTAATGGGTATTTGGCCGACTCATGCGCTGTTCTCACATTTCTGTGAGAACGATGAAGGGAAGAATGTGTAATTACTGTAGGTAAGGGAAAGAGCCCTCTTGCATTGTATCCTTTTATAACTGATCACTGTGTCAAATCAAAAGCAATATTCTGGCCAAGACCAACTATGAGAAATTCTTTGACATTGGTTGGTCTGTCTTGTGTCTTATTGGAGGCCTAGTGGGACCTTTTTAAAACCTGTTTATTTCCTTAAATTGTAAAATGAGACAAAAAACAACTTAGGGGTAAAAATATTCTAAATTTCACATCTTACCCTTCCACTAACAAATATGTATGAAGGAGAATTATCAGTAATATAGAACTTCATATCCTAAAGTAAACTGCAGTAAATTGCACTAACTGGAATACTGTATGAGATTTTTTTAAATAAAAGTTTTCATATCATATCTAACTAAAATCTTTCCTTAATCTTACCATTCAATTAAAATTTTCAAAACAATGAGTTTATGTACAACTGTTTATTTTCTCTAGGTGACAAGACCTGATGTTAGTAGTGTGAATATATCACATAAGGAGTATACACCAATCGTAGCTGTTCCGAATGTATTAGAATCTCACGGTGGGGATGATGTGGCTACATATGCTCAAGGTAAATTGTTCAGTGTATGAGAAAATATGAGAAAAAATAAACCTTTAACTTTACCATATCAACATAAAAGTGCACATCATGAAAACATTCCACTCTAAAAAAGATATTGTAATACCATTAAATCTGAGAAAACTATTAATTTGAATTACAAGAGAAAACTTTGCTATGAATGTAAAACAAGCCGACTGCATTTTATTTACTTTAGAAGTTGCATAATTGTTTCTTAGAACTTTCCTTCCAACAAAAGTAAGGAGGACTGATTTCCATTCTCAAGTAAAAAACAAATATTTTTTGTTACTTCTGGCATAGAAAAATATGAAGGGCTACCTCACTAATCAATCTACATTTCCAGGTCCAATGGCTCATTTGTTTCACACACTACATGAACAAACTTATATTGCTCATGTAATGGGATTTGCTGCCTGCATAGGCCCCTACAAGATCAACTGTACCCGACCACAAGTTCACCTTTCCCGAATATTAAGACGATGATCAACTATAAAGTAATGCAAGCAGTTATTCTCACTGCATACAGACACAGATGAGAACTCTACCTAAAACTTGTACTATAGTATCTGAAATACAAAATGTAGTAATCCGCTCTTTTCTCCAGTAGGTATCTTCCAAAACCTGCTGGTGACATGAGGAACTGCAGACAGCAGTGAACCATTCACAGACACCACATGCAAAATGATTTTTATGTAAATATATACATACAGTACTGTATATGACATATGCTAATGATACACTGATAATTAGACAACTGATAAAAAACATTATACATTATCACAGAGTACTATACAGCATGTTTCCCTCTTTCTTCCTTTCTCTCTCTCATAAGAGTGATGTTTTAGCTTACTCCTAATGAGAATGGAGAGCAATGAAAATGAACAATGAACTTGTATTTATGCTTTATTACTAAGATGCTGGTAAATAATGGCAATAAAAGTAAACAGTGAGAACACCAGAGTCAGACTGGATGCAATTTGTGGGGAAACTGGCAAGTGTAGGTAAGGGAATAAAAGGAGACATATTATACATTATACAGTATAGCGCTGGGCATGGCATGGCTTAACAATTTTATATTATAGATTGTACTTGCTTGTGGGGTGGACAGAAAATTATGAAGAGTTTACTATAATTCTGGATTTTTTTTTGAAGGGTGGGGGGAAGTAAACCACAGATGAATGACACTGCAGATATTGGAGCTGTTGATAAAAGGGAACTACTGCACAGAATATTTCTGGGTCCAGAATGCAACAAAGATATAAGTTGCATTTTAAAAATTGAATAAAATAAGAAAGTTCATAACTTAAAGCTCTCACAAACAAGGTGGTTAATGCCAAACTGTTCAGAAAATATCTAGTTATCTAAAGTCTCCATTCTACCAAAAATACCAAGTTATGCTCTAAACTTACAAAATAATATATATGTAGAAAATTCCATAAAAACAACATTGAAATAAATAGTGAACAACCTTCCATTCGAATAGACTACACCTCAACTGTCAAAATTAGATATTAACTTGTGACAAATTTTATTACCTACTAAAATATATGCACTTAATTTTTAAGTACATTATGAAACTGGACATAAAGGCCACTAAACAGGGGTCTTTACATCAAGTATCAGACAAATTCTACGGCTATAGTAATTAAACTTACCATTTAGAGATAAATAATTCTGATAAAGCACCAAAACCTAACACACTGCAAGAAAGCTCAATCCAGTAAAGATACCAGTTTGATCACCATCACTATGACTTCCAAGGGCATGGCTTAACCTTAATTCTCCTCTCAAAAGTTCAAATGAAGATCTTAAATGACAGATAGGAGGGAATGCTGACAAAGATAGATAACAGTTATATAAATGTTCAATAATCAATTTATATATGGTACAGGCTGGTAGGTTTAAAGTTACCTAATATCTTGTTTCAAAAATCAAGTTTCCTGGACTTCAAGTCCTGCTTTTGACACTGTAACCATCTCAGGGGTGGCATTCATACAATGGACAAAGGCCATGAAGGGGACTTGGAATGATATTTATATCCAACATGCATTATAACAGTTAGCTGTGTAACTCTAATTTGGACATGAACTATCTTTTCCAATCAAAAACTTTGAAAAAATCAACTGTCAAGGCACCAGTTACCCAACATTCAGTCCTACTACCACTCAACATTCAATTCATGATACCAGCCAAAGCTAGTACATCACAATGGAAACTCTATATGCTAAGATTCACCATGCATCCACCAGTCATCATCATCATCATAAAATTTCTACATCAGTTTTTCCCTTTATATAGTTAGACATGAGCTGTATCCACTGCCTTCTGTCATGTGAAATTTTTGCCTGAATTCCTATTTAATCTAGATCTTTGCCAGCTATCTCCACATCTACTGTTTCCTGACCACATGTGACTCATCTCTTCTCCTCAAGTGTCCAAAATACCTCATTCTTTGAGATCTCAGTCTTTTTTTCCCAGGCGTCATTTTGCTTGAGTCTTCAGTTGTGTGTAAAGTTGCACAGACCTTATGTACCCATTGTAAGTCTCAGCTCTCTCTACCAATGGTACATTTTCTTTTATTAACCAGTAGTCATGCTCTCTCTCTCCATTTCATCCATGCTGCAGCCACTCTTTTCACTATGCTCTCTCAACTTTTGCTTCACAGTCCAGTCAGTCATCATGATAACAGATATGCTCTACCTCTTCTGATGCCTGCATATCTATCACAACATGGTTCTCAACTTCCCTATCTCCACCATTTGCTCTTGCAATGTGCTTCAAACATCAAAAATCCTTACATCATGTATGTGTTTTAATCCCGCATACCCGTTGTGACACCATCAGTTACATTCACTACACAATTTTGAGCTCATCCATGTTGCCACTTACCTAACTGTAGTTTCTCTTTTGCTTCCTTTCTAGTCACCATAGGCTTTGTTTCCACAGCCACTTCCTCAGACTCTGCTGTGAACACTATGTCATCTATAAAAACAGCTCCTGGGGGGCTCCCTTTCTGCACTTCTTTGTACTGTAGTGCCTTCCATTGTTAAATTAAAAAACAACGAGGTCTGAGCTCATCCTTGATGTATACTAACATTTTTTGCAAATTTTTTAAATACAGTACACCTGCCACTGTCTTCACTGTACATCTAGTGTTGTGGTAAAGTAACATCATTAGCTCAATGAATCTTTCTGGAATCCTATACCTTTGTAATGCCCATTTAATGATTTGCCCCTGTGTACTCTGTTGAATACCTTTTAAAGATCCACAAATATGTGATGTAATGTTCTTATCCACAGTACTTTTGCTGCAGTTCCATCATTATAAAGACTGTTTCTGATACTGATCTCTCAATCTTTACAATTTTTTTTTCAGTTTTTCCTCCAAAAACTTTTCGAGAGTTCTCAGATCATGCTCAAGTAATCTTATTTCTTTGTATTTTCACACTGCAGTGCTTCCTCTTTTCCTTTGCATACCATTACTGTGAGGCTCTTTTTCCAATCTTCTGGTCTTCTCTCTTCCTTTGCCATGTTTTCATATATTCTAGAAAGCTTGCCTACTGCTTTTTTTCAAGTCACTTGTTATTTTGGACGGTCCTGGAGCTTTCCCTTTTTCATTTTCTCAATGAATCTTGTAACTTTTTTCTTTTATTTTTTATAATATGGTACTGTCCTCTGTATTATGTATATTTTCACTTAGGTTGCCAAAACAGTGCCTCCATCATTCCAGTATCTCTGTGAGAGAGGTGCAAAATAATGAGCAGGAAGACAAGTACTGCTAGTTTATTGATGAAGCAACCCGCTTATAATAAAGCGGCGTGCGGACATCTGCGTATAACGCAGACCGTGGGTACAAAAATTTACAGGTGACCTGAGGTCCAACTATTTCTCTACACAAAACAGGACAAGTACATACAGAAAACATAATGATTAACAATGACAGGTTAGACATAAAAATACTCTGTCACATATACATGGTGCAAGGTCAAATGAACAGATAATAAATATACAATTCATAATAATGATAATAATATTGCGTCCATCCAACCCTAGGTCACACATGAAGGCCACGCAAAAAACCGGATGTTCATGACAGAGAACCCGTTGAGCGGGGACTTTACATCTCTTTATATTTAATTTTAATTTCTCCATTTTCATCTTTCTTATACTTTTCCCTTAGTTGTTTGGAGATCCTGATTCCATGTCCCAACTTCTCTTCTTCGACACTGACACCTATTTTTTTGTCTCCCTCCTCTTTTTCCTCTTCCTCCACTTTTTCCCTGCCTGTCTTCTGTGAGAGCTTGAGGGCTATATTCTCCTCAATTATCCTTTGTAAATCTAATTCCACCACCATGCTTCTTTCTTATAACTCTCTCTTTCCTAATGTCAACCTGTATACCTGTGATTTTCAAAGACCGCCTCTTAACATTATATTTGCTGACACTTTATCTTGTTACTCTTTTTTAAATTAATTTCTCAGTTTCTATGTTTTTAATCTTATGCCTGGCTCATACTTCATTTTCTTTTCCTCCCTCAATAGTAAATTAGATTGTAGCAATCTATAATCTATAAGCATGCATCACTTAGTATAACAGTGCAATTCTTTGCTTTTATGTTGTCCATATATACCATCATAATACTGTACAATCAATATGCATTTCTGCTTCTCCAGTCTTGTATATTATCAACTCTGGCCTTCTTAAACACGTGTTTAGTAACTTTAATCCTTAGCTTCTGCAAAAATCTAACTACTTCTCTCCCCCCTAATTTTTCTCTGGAGTTATACAGTATCTACCCATAATATTTTCAAAATTAGCTATGTGTTCCTATATGGTCATTCACACCTCCTCCTATTAACATTCCAAACTGACTGCAGTAGCCTTTCCCAAAATTCTTGCAAATTCTTCTGATCTTTCACCCTCTGGCAAGTAAACTAAAAAGACATGGTAGAACACCTGCTTAAGAAGAGGCGTAGGGATTAACTCATCAGTGAAATCTGATTTCTAATGTCCTCCTGACAGACACTTATCATTAGTTGGACTAGTAACAGCAGATTCCATAATCTTGATTTTGCAAGGGCTACTGCTTTTGCAAACCAACTCGGCCATTATCCCTAATATGTACGAAAGTCCCCGAACTCTCTGAAGCATATTGTACTGACCTTTTGTGCTTTATTAATCTATGTGAGATGGACCCCACTGTCTCCACAGCATAAATTTCATCACAGTTACTGCATGGAATCTTATAAACATTGGTGTCTGCTTCTTTTTTATTTATGCGGACATTAATGAGTGAGCTCCCGATGGATTTGGGATAATGAGAAATAAATGGATTGTTGGATATGAGGTGTGAAGTTGCTTTTTTTGATGTTCTCGATAGTAAGGAAGCTTTCATTTGTCGTTAAACTCAGGTGGTTGTTTGTGGGACTTCTGTAGTATATTTTGTTTGTGTTGTTGATTGCCTTCTTGACAGTGATGTATGCTTGGTAGGGCAATTGTTATATATATATATATATATATATATATATATATATATATATATATATATATATATATATATATATATATATATATATATATATGTGTGTGTGTGTGTGTGTGTGTGTAAATAGAAATAAATAAAAATATATATATATATATATATATATATATATATATATATATATATATATATATATATATATATATATATATATATATATATATATATATATATATATATATATATATATATATATATATATATATATATATATACATATATATATATACATATATATATACATATATATATATATACATACATATATATATATATATATATATATATATATATATATATACATATATACATATATACATGCCTTCTAACTCAACTTTTCTACAGTTTTTGGTTATAATTATGAATTTACCTTTAATTTTTGGCATATATAGTGTATAATTAATCATATATATTAATATATATATATATATATATATACAAAGTCCATCCAACAAGGGGTTTCCCTAAGTCCATCCAACAAGGGGTTTCCATACGCGATCTTCACAAGACAAAGCACGGTACGTCTGTTTCGAATGGTTCATATCCCGTCTGGTAAGTGCAATAACTTGTTAGCGTATGGGTACCTAACCCCCCCCGGCCAATACTAAACACGGCGAAGGGACATTCCATTTGGCCGACAACAAACAGATGCACTGCCAGTATCAGAACCCCTAAAAGTGTAGAAAAAACTAGTTGAAAAGGTAAAAACAGGCACAGAGCTAATCCTTAGAATTACCATATATATAAATTATATATATATATATATAATATATATATCGGTTTATATATATATATATATATATCAAATATATTCATAAATATTTATATATATAAGGTAGTGCTTGAGCTCTCGATAATTAAGCCGGAAGAAATTTATGATAATTTGATTTTGCAATGGGGTCAATAATTAATACGTCGATACAACAATATTTAGAAAATGTTTTTAATTTTGACGGCAGCGATTTTCCGGGCAGCAGCGTACAATCAGGCAGAAGAGAGACCAAATTACAATATACCAACTAATTTTTCTCCATTTCTTTATCCCATCTTCTAGTTCAAAAGTACGATAAGAGAATGATAAAAGTGCTTTTAGTAATGTTATACTCTTACCGTAAATTTAGAAAAGCCATAAACAACTGAATGAGAAACTGCTCTTTTGCTAATAACCGAATTGGGTAACACCAGCTGCATTGCTTGTATTTCAACCATCATACAGTAGTAAACAATTACCGTACTTATGTTACAAATGAAGTTACGTAGAACAGGACTGATATATTGTTATATTATGCCCCTGTTTGCTAAGGAGAAAAGATCGGCATGGAAATATACTGCTAAATTTAAGCTGCAAGTTATGGCTGACACTGAGAAAACAATGTTCAAGCTGCTAATGACTATAAATTATCGTGAATTGGCAACATGGATGAAACTCGACTGTAAATAAAATTGGAGAGAAAAGTATTTTAATCAAAACTACTGGGCATAAAAGAACACATATTACTGCTGTTTTCACGCCGATAAAAGATAAATGTGTAAAGCTCGTATTATGATGAAATCAAGTGAAAATAGCAAACGGAATCTTGATTTTTTGACACAACACAAACATGCTCCCAACAGCCAACATCATCTGTTAACGAAAAAAAATTGCTAAATTAATTTGACAATGAGACGTATTTAAGTTATATTTCAACTTAAAAACACTTTGTATAACGAAAAATAGCTTTGTCCCATATAAATAAAGTATCTAGAGATTCATTTACGCTAACCTGAAGCAAGAAAAGCGCTCTGAACTGAGTTAAATATGGCAAAATAAACTTACCACATAATCGATTTCCAGACCAAAACATTGATGGCTATGACCACAATTTATAATACAAAAGCAATATGAGAATATATATAATATTACTGGATACAGTGAAGTAAAGCATAAAGTTTTAAAAGATCCATGGAAAATATGCATATTCGTTATGTTGATGATTGTATAATACAATATCAATATGTGAATACAGAGTAAAGTATAATGTACGCTAGGATACCGTATATGTATACGATATACCATAGTGTAGGCTAAGCTAATTCTTGTTTGTTATTCAATTTCTCTTTATATTGAATTATCATAAGTCAATCTGCATGAACTCCAGAATTAGCTAATATTAACAATTACTATACCATATATGTATAGAGTATACTTTATAGCGTAGGCTTGGCTACCGTCTATGTATGGATGGAACTGAATACCCAAGCGTAGGCTAGGCTATACTCGAGATACATTTTTCCCAACAAACAATGGGATTTTTGGAACCTAACCCCATCATGAGTAGGATGATACCTGTATATATAATCTACTGACTACTTTTTACCAGATATGTATGTAATTGTAATAGCCACAATGCCCTCTTAACTTCTCAAATTTTTCACACTTTTTGGATATACTTGTCACTACAAAGCCTTAGATACATACGCAAGAAATATGAAACAACCCTGATGTCCAACAGCAGGATTTGAGCCTGCATCCCAAGTATCAGCAAGAGACCGTGACCTTGTGCTGATGCTCAGGATGTGGGTTTGAATCCTGTTGGCAGACGTCAGAATTACTTCATATTTCTTGCATGTGGATCTAAGACTTTGTAGTGACAAGTATATCCAAGAAATGGGGAAGAATTAAGAAGTTAAGAGGAGGGTATTAATGGCTATTACAATATATACATATATATACATAATATATATATATATATATATATATATATATATATATATATATATATATATATATATATATATATATATATATATATATATATATATATATATATATATATATATATATATATATATATATATATATAACTATATAAAACTCAAAAAGCAAAATACCCACAGACACTTATACCTCTGACTTCTGGTCAAAAGTGCTGAAGTGATCTGTGGAATTGGTCTACCTCTTTTGGGAAGTACTTTAATGGTTCTTGTACTAATCCAAGTTTCTAAAAACTATTCAAAATATCTCTCAAAAGTTTAAATAATTAACTCATTCCTTTTACATGAAATGCCTTCTGGATATTGGTTAGTCTTAGCTGGAGTCATGAACTGACCACATGAGTGGCTGCTAATCAGTACTGGGAAATATTAAAGTATCATACTCTAAAATGGCTTTACATGATAAAATAACTTGTAATATTTGCAGGAGGGTTAGAACTCTAGAACAACTTGCTTTTGTTGGCCCAGACTGAAGGTTCAACTTAAAAAACATATTCATGTATATTAAAAAGTATTACCTTTTTAAATTATGAAAAATTCATTAGGCTAATACAGTCACTCTAGGTACATAAATACTTACATTGCTGACTTAACTAGGAAAACAAAAGAGCAGTCAAAACAAACAACTTACCCATATCAATCAAAGAAAAAATGCATGTTAAGTACAGCATTTATGTTGAGTTTCACTATCTACATGCATACCAACTGACAATTACAAGCAAACTATTGAATATTGTGTCATTACCCCTTAAACTGAATACAAACTCAACATGAAATATTGACAAACACATGAAAGATGGCATGAAAAGTTAAGGCAACATGTAAACAATCATATGGAAGAAAACATATCCCTTTCAGACCACAAGAAAGACTGAATTATTCTACTGAGAGTCAAAGAGCTAAACCTTCAAGGAAACAAGTCTGTTCCAAGTGACCAGCACACTGCCACAATCAAAATGGGTATTATATCTTATACAAACATTCTTTCTCATAATAAGCACATACAGACTAAAAAAAATACAGCGGCATTAATATGTATGACAATATGTAGAGAATTTGTTTATAAAAAACTCATAGATATACACTGAATCTAATATATTTTTTTATGTAATAAAATACATAAAAGTTCAAAACTGTGTTTTACTAATTCCTATGGATACAAGCTCCCTACAACAGTATTCTCATGAAAAATACCCATACAGTGATATAACCAACAATTATAATCTTATAGGTGAGAATAAAGTAATTAATTACTTTAAAAGTTTAGTCAATGTTTTAATTAAAAGTACCTGAGATCTTTATGAATATAGTCTATGTTAGAATATTCTCCTAACAATAGAGAGAGAGAGAGAGAGAGAGAGAGAATTACTGACTCTTATGTATCCTTTGTCCAACAGGGTTGTGAGAGGGTGCGAAAGAAAGAGCAGGTAGACAAGAACTGCTAGTTTATCGAGGAAGTGACCCGCTTATAAAGCGGAGTGCGGACGTCAGCGTATACGCGGTCATCAGTACAAAAACATACAAGTGACCCGAGGTCAAAACTATTCTCTATACAAAACAGGACAGGTACATACAGATAACGTGACAATTAACGATAGTGGATTAGACACAAAAATACTCTGGCACATACACTATGCATAAGGACAAAAATTAATAGGTAATAAATGCACAATTACATAATGAAAATAAGGCTGAGTACCACGACCTAGGGTCAGGTGTGAAGGCACCATAGAAAATGGGAGGTTCTTCATAGAAAACCCATTGAGCGGGGACTTTACAATACTCCCCCCCGAAAGACATAGGTAACGTCTGATCAAAGCAGGTATCTGCTGGGGTGGAGGAGAGGGCTGCACCTCCTCGATGTCAGCTGGCAGGTGCGTTCGACTTCTCCAGTGCATTGCGTATGGGAGTGGTTGGTTGCTCCCCTGCCTGGGCCCGGGGCCTTACGGGGGCGCCCACGAGATTTTCTTGTGGGTGGGGTGGGCTGATGGGGCGTCACTTCCTGCGGGGGGCTTTGGGGAGTGCCACCGACGTCTTCCTCCAGGAGTGCGGGCTTGAGGCGGTCTATCAACACCCAGTCGTCCTTCCCATAGATGGCCACCCGGAAAGCCTTTTTGTTTCTCTCCACTACGAGGAAAGGCCCCCTGTAGGGCCTGGTTAAGGGTGGGTGTATGGCATCGTTCCTGACGAAGACGTGGGTGGTGGAGGATAGACCGGGAGGCACGAAGGGGAACGTCCTGTCAGTATACGTCCGCCGGCAGGGGGCGAACTTTCCAACTCTGTTGCGGAGCCTCTGTGTTCTTAGGTTGTCCTGGTCCTCCGTGATGAGTTCGCCTGGGACTACGAGGGACTCCCCGTAAACTTTTTCTGCTGCGGACAGGTCGCCATTGGGTCTGGGGGTGGTCCTCAGCCCGAGGAGGACCCAGGGCAGCTGGTACCTCCAGTTGTCGGCGGTGCAACGAGCCATGAGGGACGCCTTTAGGGACCTGTGGAACCTTTCCACCAATCCATTGGCTGTGGGGTTGTAGGTGGTGGTGCTGTGTTGAGTGGTCCCCAGCAGGCGTGCCAGGGCGGTCCACAGCCCGGACAGGAAGGGTGGGCCCCTGTCTGTGGTTATATGGTCCGAGACACTGAACCGGCTGATCCAGCTGGAGAGGAGGGCCTCAGCGTCGCTTCGTTCCACCTGATGGAGCAGATGACGACTGTCACAAAGTTCTGGCTCCTCCTGATGGGGGAAGAGGACCCACTACGTCGAAGTGAATGTGCCCGAAACGTCTTCCTGGCTGGGGGAAGTCACCCACCCCCGATTCAGTCTGCCGCCCTACTTTGCTGGTCTGGCACTGAATGCACTGCCTCGCCCAGGCTGTTGCGTCCTTCCGTATGCCGTGCCAGACAAACTTCACCAGCAGTTTGGCCGTCGTCCTGCCGGAGGGGTGGGACAGTCCGTGGATGATGTCGAAGACCAGACGACGACGAGCGGCAGGCACCAGGGGCAGGGGTGGCCAGAGCTTACGTTGCTCAGCAGTGCTGGCCCCCCAGGGGTGAGGTGCATGTCCTTCCACTTCAGCGAAGTGATGGCGGTGTGGTAAGCTCGAATCTCTAGGTCGGTGGCCTGTTCCCGGGCGAGGTCCTCTTAGTCGATCCCGAGCTGCACCCGTTGATTTCGATCCTCGAGAGGGTGTCAGCTACTGGGTTCTTCCTGCCGGGGAGGTACTTGATGGTGCAGGTGAACTCCGCGATGGCCACGAGGTGCCGCTGCTGCCTGGAGGACCATGCATCCCCCAGCTTTGTGGAGGCATGGACCAGCGGCTGGTGGTCCGTCCAAACTGTGAAGGGCGTACCCTCCAGGAGGATTTGAAGTGGGGTATCGCCTGGTACACCGCGAAGAGTTCCCTGTCGAAGGTGCTGTAGTGGGACTCGGTGGGGCTGAGCTTCCTGCTGAAGAAGGTGATGGGCTGAGGGGCTCTGTTGACGACCTGCTCCAGGACGGCCTCACAGACGATGTTGCTGGCGTCCATTGTTAGCTGGAAGGGGGCGTTGGGGAAGGTGGCCTTCGTCAGGGAGAAGGCCCTCTGCTGGTTGGGGTCCCACACTAAGGTCTTCGGATGGCCCTTCAGGATCTCCGTCGGGAGGGCCATGGTGTGAGTGACCCCTGGGATGAACCTCCTGTAGTAGTTGACCATCCCAAGGAATTCTTGTACGCCCTTGACGGAGGTATGGGCAGGGAACCTGACGATGGCCTCAACCTTCGATGCAAGTGGGCAGACGCCTCGCAGGGATATCTCGTGGCCCAGGAAGTCAACCCTATCGACGCCGAAGGTGCACTTGTCAAACCTGACGACGAGGCCATTCTCCTGCAGGGGCTGCAGGACCTTCTGGATGTGCCGAAGGTGTTCTTTGTGGGACCTGGAAAAAATTAGGATATCATCGATGTAGCAGACGCAAAAGTTCAGGTCTCCCAGGATGCTGTCCATCAGTCTCTGGAAGTCGCCCCTGCGTTCCTCAGGCCGAAGGTGGAGAAGGCGAAGACGTAGGACCCGAAGGGCGTGATGATGGCGGTTTTGGGGATGTCTTCTGGTGCAACTGGTACCTGGAGATAGGATTTTAAAAGATCTAGTTTTGAAAATATTTTGGCCCCGTGGAAGGAGGCCATGAGGTCTTGCATGTTTGGGAGAGGGTAGTGGTCTGGTTCTGTAGCAAGATTGAGCCGCCTGTAGTCGCTGCAGGGTCTCCAGGAGCCGTCCGTTTTCTGCATCATGTGAAGGGGGGAGGCCCACGGGCTGGGGGCCTTCCTGCATATGCCCATACGCTCCATGTCAGTTGTCTTGATGTGATGATATATCCCGTGTTTGGCGGGGGCTCCAGGCACCTGACAGAGCTTGGGCCTGAATACCTCAGGGAATTCCTTCAGGAGGGAGGTGTATTGGTGGGGGGCGACAGAACAGACTGTGGGCACGGTGGGGCCCGGCGCCAGAGGCAGGGACTGGCAGGACTCGGTGTCCAGCAGGCGTTTGCGGCCAACGTAGACTGCCAGTCTGAAGTGGGCCAAGAAGTCCACACCCAGGAGTGGGGTCCTCACGTCCGCGACGATGAAGTTCCACTTGCATCTCCGGCCCAGGGTGGAGACCGACAGGAGCTTGGTGCTGTAGGAGAGGATGTGGGACCAGTTGGTGGCCGTCAGGGAGGCAGCTGGGTCCAGCAGGCATCTGTGGTCCTCTCTGGAAGGCGGAAACACTGACTGCACTGCCCCACTGTCGATCAGCATCATCTTGCCGGAGACGGTGTCGCGGACCTAGAAGCCTACTGGTGCGGGGCTCCTGGGTGTTTTGGGTGTAGGGCTCCTCAATCTGTCCACGAACCTTTGGGAGGAACTGCCGCAGGAGGATCTCCCTCGACAGGCTAAACTCCTTGTGCCTGCCGCTGCTGTCCGTCTCGGGGAGGAGGAGGTCCTGGAGGGCATGTCAAGTCTCCAGGAGCTTCGTGTCCTTCCGGGGGTTGATGGCGAGGTCAAGAGCACGGGCGGCCCTCTCGGAGACTGGCAGGGAGCAAGTCTCGATGAGAGAGGCCTTTAGTTCTTGGAAGGTGGCAGGGCTTGAGGTTGACGTCAACCATGGGCGACCTTTCTGTATATCTCCTCCGGTAGGGCATTGATCACGATGTCTGCCTTCAGCACCTCATCGGTCAGGCCTGCCACCCTGAATTGCCCCTCGATCCTGTAGAGCCATGATGCCGGGTTCTAATGGGTGAACGGCGGCAGCTTTATGCTGAGGGCAGCCCTCGGTTGGTCCGTCGAGAGGGGCATCGGGTGAGGAGCGGGTACCAGCGTGGATGAGCGCGCAGGTTTTGGTGTGGGGGAGGGCTCGAGAGGGGGTTGCGCGAGGGAGATATCTGTCTCCGAGAAGTTCGTGGTTATTTGTATGTGGGAGGGAATGTCCGCGTCCATGCTCATCCCGCACTCTCGCTTGGAGTGTGAGTTAACACTTGCGTCAATGCACCCTTGGGTACGCTAATGACACCGGTGATTTGCCGACAAGGGCCGGTAACACCCAAACGCTTTGTTAGAGCGCCGTAGTTAGTCCGTTAGGGGCGTGGGGTGGTTCATCGGGCCAAGACTAAGTCGCAGTTTGGGTCCGTTAATGGCTCCGGGAACCACTCCGGGGGTCACCACTGTGAGAGGGTGTGAAAGAAAGAGCAGGTAGACAAGAACTGCTAGTTTACTGAGGAAGTGGCCCGCTTACAAAGTGGCGTGCGGACGTCAGCATGTGCGCGGACATCAGTACAAAAACATACAAGTGACCCGAGGTCAAAACTGTTCTCTATACAAAACAGGACAGGTACATACACATAACGTGACAATTAACAATAGTGGATTAGACAGAAAAATACTCTGGCACATACACTATTTATAAGGGCAAAAACGAATAGGTAATAAATGTACTGTACAATTACATAATGAGAATAAGCCTGAGTACCTCAACCTAGGGTCAAGTGTGAAGGCACCGTAGAAAACAGGAGGTTCTTCATAGAAAGCCCGTTACATCCAAAAAAATTTAAGCAGTATACAAGAAGAGACAAGAATTATAAAAATAACAATTTAGCAATAAAACTGGGGCTGCATCAAGAAGGATTCTACACCTCAGTAATAAACAGCATACTGGCAGATAACAATTTACCAACAATACATTTCTCTGAAGAAACAATAAATATGATAGCAAGCACCATAAAAAGGAATAAAAGACAAGAAAACCGTACAAACAAAGCAGAAGGATTTCAAGCAACCCAGGATATGCAAGACTACACATAATATAAAGAAAACACAGCAGAAAGTTCAGAAGACGACTCATCAAATGAAGGCTTTATACCCAGAAATGAGCCTAATTTGGACTCAAACTCACCAATTCCTCCCTCACAATGCATATGTAATTTGCAAGAAACATAGCCTCAATTAACAGAAGAAATACAAGCCTCACTACAAAGCTTCTCAGATTTCTCCAATTCTCCCATTTTGCAAAATCCACAAGGATTACCTTCAGCATCAAAACATACTATGCCAGTAGCCAGGAATACCATAAAACAGAAAAATAAAAGAAAAATAACACATAACCAATAGACCACTGTAACTCGAAAGGATTCAACTCTACAAAGAATTAAAATAATTCAACATAACGTGAAATCCTGGAAAACAAAGAAATTTGAATTATATAACATATATAGAGAAGACCCTGACATAATATTAATCAATGAGCATGATATGAAACAAAATGAAACTATGAAAATGTTTGGGTATAATACATACATGCAAAACTTTGCTGATGAACCTTTTGCAGGAATAGCAATAGCAATCAAGAATAACATTAGACAAAATAATAGATGAATTCCAAGAAGACTTTTTAGCAGTCCAAATTCAAACTAACAAAGGACCAATAGTGATCACTACAGCTTACCAGCTGCCAAGAAGATATTATTTCCCACTTCCAGATGTAATGAAGTTAATTAACAGGAAAGAACCAACATATCTCATTGCAGATCTAAATGCCAGACACCAACTACAGGTATTGGGATATAGGCAATCTAATTGCACAGGTAAAGAAATAGTCAGATTAATAAATAAAAAGTATATCATACATTTAGGACCAGATTTTGATACTTTCGTAGCAAATAACAGAAAAGAAAAGCCAGATATATTAAGAAATAACAAAATTCACCTCAATATTGCCATTACAAAAGGACCAGCAACCTCCTCCGATCATATTCCAATAATAATTACATTGTCAACAAATCCAATAATGATTCCATCCTTTGAAAAACCAAATATAAAAAGGGCAAGTTGGGAAAGCTTCTAAGATGAAATAGAAGGAAAAATTAGTAGACAACCAACAATAAATTCAAATGAAATAGAAACAACAAAAGAAACAGTAGATGAAGAACTTGAAAATGGTACAAAAATCTAGAGGAAGCTATAAAAAACCATTTTCCCATAACTAAATACACTACACTTCCACACCCCATTAACAGTGAAAGGTTAAAATTAATACAATGGCACTACAACAACATTCAAAATACAGTACTTATAACAGGTTGGAACAAAACATTAATGAGAAGATATGTATCACTACAAGAACAGTTTGTACAAGAAAACTCAAGATTATATCATCAAAATTGGGAAGATCTAATAAAAAAACAAGTACAGTGAACCCCCCATGACAGCTAAACCCCCATGAATACATAAAACCCTCTAAAAACACTCTAAAAAACTAGAACCCATTTTGATAGTTTAAACACAAGAAAAACCCTGTAAAAATGCTTATACCTGAGTATTTTAATAGTTTTATCACAAAAAGTACATTTATTCATGAAAATTATCTGAAAATACAGTAATTAGTGAATATTTCACAGTGAAAAATACTTGAATGGGCAAATTTTCTGCAAATAATGGGTAGATATGTTCCATAGAGAAACCGCGAAATGATGAATCGTGAAGAGCGAAGGGGGTTTACTGTACAGTACAATAATCTAAAACAATTTTGGAGCTCCGTTTCAAGACTGATGGGAAGCAAAACTAATGCATAGCCTTACATAAAGCATAGGAATGAAAAAATATATGATGACCAAGAGAAAGAGGTATTGCACAAAGCCTACTGGCAGGAAATATCCCAAATAACGTAGGAGGATGACCAAAATTTCGACAATCAACATGAGGCAGTAAATGAATTCACTGAACATCATAAATACAAAACAAATCCGCATCATGCAGCAGATATTATCAGACTTAATGAAGACTGTCCACTAACATGGAAAATAGAGTTATGGGAAATCAAAACAACAATTAAAAATTTTAAACACAAGGCACCAGGAAGAAGTGGAATAAACAAGATTATAATTCAAAATTTACCAGACATTGCATTTGAAAAATTAAAAGAGATATACAATTGGGCTCTCTCAATGGAATATTTTCCAATTATATTCAAGAATGCAATAATGATTTTGATACCCAAACCAGGAAAAGATGTCTCAGGTAGAGAATTATAGACCATTATCATTACTAGAAGTACCTGGTAAAATATTGGAAAAAATAATTAACAATAGATTAGTGTTGTTCATAGCAGGTAATCAGTTACACAATAAAAATCAATATGGATTTAGAAAAGGAAGAGGAACCCAATTTGCAATAGCAACAATATATGAAAGCAATGCACTATCACAAAGAAGAAAGTACCTATGCAACCTAGTATGTAGAGATATAACCAAGGCATTTGACAAAGTATGGATACAAGGATTTCAGTACAAAATATTACATCTCAACCTTCCAGGCATTTTTGAGAAAATACTATGCAACTTCAATAAAGATCGAACAGCAGCAATTAAGTCACAAACTTACATAGGAAATCCATTCCCGTTACTAAGTGGAGTCCCACAAGGATCTGTACTAAGTCCAACATTATTCATTTTATATACATCAGATGTGACTTCACCACCAGAGTACTGTAACGATGTCTGCTTTGCAGGTGATCTAACTCAAATAGTTATACACCCAGAAAAACGTACAAGAAGGGGGGATCCAACCTTGAAAAGACAAGTAGCATTAAAAACAATGGACCAAATTGAAAGAATAAATCAATTTGAAAGAAGTGGAAGATAAAAACAAATGAATCCAATTTCCAACTAGTATCAGTATCTGCATATAAACGTGTACAAATAATGTTAGATCAACAACCAGTGAATTTTACTAAAAGTACAAGAATACTAGGAATGCATCCAGACAAAGGGGAATATCAAGGCATGTAAGAGAAAGGCTACAAATAGCAAGAACACAAAATATAAAGCTAAAAAGATTTATGAATGTGAACACAAACATTAAAATCCATTTCTATAAAAGTCTGATAAGACCAATAATGGAATATCCACCAATACCCACATGTTTAGCATCGAATTCTAATATAAGGGCATTACAAAAACTCCAAAATATGATACTAAGATCAGCAGTGAGAAACAATTAAGATGATGATGATCTGAATATAGAACAAATACACAAAAAATACAAAGTAGAACCAACTGATCAGAGAATGTATAGACTGGCAACCAAAATATGGAGTAAACTAGTCCAATACAATGGAAAATTAATGGAGGAAACGGAAGCCGAAGAGAGAAACTATCCAAACAACAGAGATCAAAGATGGTGGAGAAGAGCATCTTCGTATATTCATCATCATGAACCTCAACCATTATACTACTAGGAAATGTCTTGTGAAAAACATAAATTATATAATTTACTATGTAAATATACGGTAAACCTCCGTATTCGCAGTCTCACTATTCGCGGATTTCTCTGTGGAACATATATACACATTATTTGTGGAAAATTCACCCATTTGCGGTATTTTTCACTAAGAAATATTCACTGACAACTGTATTTTCATATTTTCATTACTAAATGCACTTTTTGTGATAAAACTATTAAAATACTCAGGTATAAGCATATTTAGAGGGTTTTTTTGTGTTTAAACTATCAAAATAGGCAGTTCTAAGTGTTTTTATGGGAGTTTTAAGTATTCGCGGATTTTAGCTATTCGCGGAGGGGTACACATCCCCCGTGAATATGGGGGGTTTACTGTATTGCAAAATCATTATTATAACAGTTAATACTAAGGTTAAAATAAGAAAAACTGCGACTTTATCCAAATAGAATTATACTACTAAGAAATTAAATTTAAAAAATATAACCTGTACAATTCACTATGTCAATATAATGCAAAATCATTTTTGTAATATGTTAATATTAAGGCCATAGTAAGAAAAATTGTACCTTTATCTAAATAAAATTGTGGCCAAACCACACTTTACTCTTACTAATACTTAACTTTCTAAACTATTCCCTACCATGGTTAGCTAGCTAAGTGCCCTCATTCTTCTTTCACCCACCTTACCTATCAGCTAAAAAAAAATCATTACATTGATATGTAATTTCCTTTTTCATTTGTTCTTGTACCAATTACTGTAGATGGAGTAATCTCTTCTCCCTTGACATAATCATTGCTATCAATGGTATGGTTCTCTTTCACTTCTTCAGTGTTTTGGATATCTGCCTTCATAGGTTAAGAGAAGATAAAGATATATTCTTAGCTTGTTTTTGTTTTTGTTTTTTCTTCAAATCCTTTATCTTTGGTTTAACTGATGTTTCTCTAATAATAGTTGGTTTCTTCGTTTTGGGTGGTGTTCTCTCCAAAGGCCTTTCTTTATCTTTAATTTCCAGTCCATCACAACCCTCTTCTGTTACTACTGTAGTAGCATCCTCCTGTGTTTCTATTTGCACTAATATCTCAAATGAATTGAATAAAATATTATCCATCCCATTTGTACCTGTTTCTTTATTCTTTATCATTTTAGTTTTTATTTCTAATGCATTACTTTCTTCTTGAGATTTACTTTCCTGTGCTCCATTATTTTTATCTGTATACATTTTTGTTTCACTATGGGTTCTTGTTATTGAAGAATATGTATGTTTCTTAGACGGATCTTGAATTTCTCTCACTTTCAATTCCAATTTAGTTTCTTTTACAGATATTCCAGTTCTTTCTTGTAATATTTTTAGCTCTGTATTGTATATGTAGTACATACATTCTTTGGACCTTGCATAATGGTCTTGCCCACAGTTTATACACTTTGGTTGACTGCACTTCCATTGTGTGGCATGTTCTTCAGATCCAAAATATGTGCACACAGGTTCATTTCAACAATATTTATTTGCATGTCCATATTTACTACAATTTTGACACTGTATAGCGGCTTTGGGACGCATGGTCTTACTTCTCTGGTTTGGCCTAAAACTTTTATTTTCTGAGGTAGATCTTGACCTTCAAATTTTATTTTTGCAATTTTTAATATTTGTTTATTCATCTGTTTACCTGGCAGATCATATAGTTCACAATCCTGTACTTTTGGGTATCTCTTTTTAAGTGAGTCTAATAGTATATTCTTTTGAACAGGCTCGTTATTATTCTCACGAAGTACAATGGTACCCTGAATACTGTTCATGGTATCATGTTTTTTTATATATATATTTATGTTATCTATATTTTTAATTGATAAATAATCTTCAGACTGACTTTTTGTTGTGATTTCTAAGCCATGTCTTTTCTTTTATCTGTCTAAACGACATTTCAGTTGTAGAATGTCTGCTTAATAAATACTTTTCCAACTTGAAAGCTGATATTTTTTAGTCAGTTTCTACAGTCAGAAACCTTGACCAACTTCCACTCCCAAAGAGGGAGTCAGTGTGAGTCAAGGTTGGGTCAAGACAATACAGTATTTAATTTTTTTTTTGGTTTGCTCTGTACTGGAGCATAGGGTTCCAGTGTAATTAAACTAGAATGTTTCTTGGATTTTTCTAAGCTAAGGTTGTCAGAGGAGGAGGTTCTAGCACTCGTTAACTGTGCCAAGACAGTACCATCAAAGGGTCCAGGGGTGCTCAAATCTTTATTTCTATTTGTCATAAAGGTTTGATGTAAAAAAAAAAAGGAAAAATTAAACCTGAAAACTTTACAAAGATATCATTAAGCCCTTCATGAAGTTTATTCATCCACCAATGGCTGAAGTGAGAGCCGACTCCCAAATGTCTGTGTCCCTACCTTACCCCATAGGGAATGGCACAGCATGATTAGAGTGGCCCAAGGGTAAGCCAGACCCACTTGCTAGGACCAAAGGTATTATGAGAATACTATCATCCCCACCCTAACCACATCATGGGCAAACCGGCTATAATGCCTGAGAGTTCTATCCCCAGAACCAGACACCCCTGGAATCCATGGTCCAGCCTTGCAGAACAGTTCTGCCATTGAGATATCAATCTGATATCTCTCAGGTCCAAACATTATCGGGTAGTTGATGTTCCTACCACAGTTCCCACTATTTAGCTTCAGATATAAACCCAATGCCAGCTATGATATCTTTTCCTATTTACCAGGTCCAATAAATTTGACAAAAAGTGGAAAATTCCATACTATTAGTCCAAAGAAATATATAATAATATAAGAGACTCTTGGACTCAAACCCAGGAACAAATTCCTGGGGTTCAAGAGCCCCCCTCACCATGTCAAGGTCCCACATCGAGGGGGATCACAGCAATATAATTTGTTATCCCTTTTGTAAATACATATATTTCCAATATAGTTCATTGAGAGCAATTTGATAGTTGTGTAAGGCTGACACAGTTCTATGACTGATTTGTGTATGTCACCGGCTACGTGCCCACAAGTTTTACTTTTATTCTCTGTGGTATAAGTGGCATTACAATTACTATGGCCATCCACGCATGTACTGTAAGTGTATGTGCACTTGCTTTCCACTTTATGCATATACATTAAAAATCATGGAGTTGAAACTACTATATTAATTAAAAGCTACTCTATTTCCAACAGATACAGGTAGAAAACTATTTATGATAAGAAACTGATGTGTAGGGCCATGCCCTGTCATTGTCTCAAAATGTCAGAGTTGGATGTGTAGGCCTATGCCTTGTCATTGCCTCAGAATGTAAGAAATTGACATGTAGGTCTATGCCCTGTCATTGCCTCAAAATATAAGAAATGGATGCGTAGATCTGTGCCCTGTCATTGCTGCAAAATATAAGTAACTGACATGTAGGCCCATGCCCGTAATTGCCTCAAAATATAAGAAATTGACATGTATGTCTGTCCTGTCATTGTCTCAAAATATAAGAAATTGACATGTATGTCTGTCCTGTCATTGTCTCAAAATATAAGAAATTGACATGTATGTCTGTCCTGTCATTGTCTCAAAATATAAGAAATTGACATGTATGTCTGTCCTGTCATTGCCTCAAAATATAAGAAATTGACATGTATGTCTGTCCTCTCATTGTCTCAAAATATAAGAAATTGACATGTACGGCTGTGCCCTGTCACTGTCTCAAAATGTCAGAATTGGATGTGTAGGCCTATGCCTTGTCATTGCCTCAGAACATAAGAAATTGATGTGTAGGTCTATGCCCTGTCACTGCCTCAAAATATAAGAAATTGGCATGTAAGTCTATGCCCTGCCATTGCCTCAAAATATAAGAAATTGATGTGTAGGCCTGTGCCCTGTCATTGTCTCAAAATATAAAAAATTGAAGTGCAGGCCTGTGCCCTGTCATTGCCTCAAAATATAAGAAATTGATGTACAGGTCTATGTCCTGGCATTGCCTCAAAATATAAGAAATTGATGTGTATGTTTATGTCCTGTCATTGCCTCAAAATATGATATTTTTTATGATAAAATAAGGTTTTACTTATACTTACCTGGTAGTTACATATAGCTGTCGTCTCTCTGACTTGGCAGAATTTTAAATTTCGCTAGCGCTAAAAACATCTAGGTGATCCCTCTACCAGCGCCCTCTATAGGTAACAAGGAACTATCCCAACAATGTTCTAGAACCCATTAAGTTTTAAGCCCACTAGACATGAGAGGGGAGGTGGGCGGGTTTACTCATGTAACTACCAGGTAAGTATAAGTAAAACCTTATTTTATCATAAAAATATCATTTTTACTTATAGGACTTACCTGGTAGTTACATATAGCTGATTGGCACCTTTAGAGGGGGTGGGATCATGTCAGCCACATATATTGTTAGAAATCAAAAACATGAATTTTAGTTCCTTACCTTGAAGGATTGCTGACTCAGTGGTTACTGCCTCTGTAGTCTGCTTATCCCTCGATTGTATAGACAGGATATAAAGGATCCGGGTGTCAGATACAATCTGTTAGTACTTGCCGTAGAGGACAACGCCGTGACGGACAAGACTTAGTATGCCCTTGCTCTGGGCGTAGAACCAAATTAACAATAAGGGATCACCTCCATCACCAAAAATAAAATTAAAACTTTCAACCATAAAATTAAAAGATTGTAGGTACTCCTAAACCAACAACATAGTACCTACAAACGACGCAACCAAACTCAATTTCCAACTTCAAGGAGAAAATGTTAGTCGGATAGGGTTGCCCCTCTTTCTCCCTCACCCACCACCGTGTCAGTAACTACTAAAGGCCCTAAGGTACTGCCATTGTCAAAATCAGTCTTCAATTCTGACAAGTAATGCGATGCGAAGACCGACTTACATCGCCAAAATGTAGAATTCACAATCTTCTGCACTGAGAGGTTGTGCCTGAAAGCCAAAGAAGTAGCTACAGCTCTTATCTCATGTGCTCTCACTTTCAGAGTTCCCGTGTCTGAGTCCTGACAATTCACATGGGCTTCTGAAATAACTTCTCTTAAGAAGAAAGCAAGAGCATTCTTAGAAAGTGGTCTTGACGGGTTTCTCACAGAACACCACAAGTTCTCCAAGAGCCCCTGATACCTTTTGTTCGGTGAATATAGAACTTAAGGCTCTCACCGGGCACAACAATCTCTCTTGTTCTCCTTCTCCCACAAGATCTGAAAGGCTCTTAATGCTGAAAGACCTCGGCCATGGTCTGGACGCATCTTCGTTCTTCGCTAAGAACCTAAGAGAGGAAGAACAAACAGCTTTTCCTTGAGAGAAACCAATAGTTTTGTCCAACGCATGAACCTCACTCACCCTCCTGGCTGTTGCGAGTGTTACTAGAAAAATAGTTTTCTTAGTCAAGTTTCTCAGCGATGCATTTGCCAAAGGCTCGAATTGATCTGAACAAATCCATTTAAGGACGATGTCCAAATTCCATGCTATTTGTTTAGGAACTTTCGTCTTCGAGGTATTAAAAGACTTAAGTAAATCTGTTAGATCTTGATTGTTCGAGATGTCTAGACCTCTGTGCTTAAATACCGAAGCAAGCATTGAACGATACCCCTTAATCGTGCTCAAAGACAATCCTTTCTCCTTAAAAAGGGATAGCAAGAACTTCGCTATTTGATTTAGAGAGGTTTTAGAAGACGAAACTCCATGTCTATTGCACCAGGTTCTAAACTGATTCCATCTAGCCTGGTATACTGCGTCGGAAGACTTTCTTCTGGGTCGTGCAATAGCGCTTGCAACCTCCTTTGAAAAACCTCTCTTCCTGAGGAGTCGCTCGACAGTCTGCAGGCGACAAGCCGTAGAGCGGACAAGTTCTGATGGAACCTCAGGAAGTGGGGTTGTCTGAGTAGATCTTTCCTCGACGGGAGGATCTCGGAAAATCTGCGTAGGAGGAGGAGAAGATCTGGGAACCATTCCCTCGATGGCCAGAAGGAACGATTAGAGTCATCTTGGTGTTCTTGTGGTTCCTGAACTTTTCCAAGACCTTCCTGATAATTTTGAACGGTGGAAAAGCGTAAAGATCTAGGCAATCCCAACTCATTGTCATTGCATCCACCCAAAGTGCCTTGTCGTCCGGATCTGGGAGCAATATACTGGGAGGCGTTTTGTTCTGTCTGTTGCAAATAGGTCTACTAGCGGGCAACCCCACAGATTCCACAATCGTTTGCAAACCTGCGGATGTAAGGTCCATTCCATTGGGCAAGACTTGGTTCTTCCTGCTTAAAAGATCCGCTGTTACATTCCTCTCGCCTTTATGAACCTGGTCAATAACGTGACCTCGTTCTCTTCCGACCATTCTAAAGTTCCTTGGTCGTCTGATACAGGGAGAAGGAATGAGTGCCCCCTTGCCTCTTGATATAAGCAAGAGCTGTCGTGTTGTCCGACTGAACTAGAATAACCTTGCCTTTTACTTCTTGCTGAAATTGTATCAGGGCTAGATGTACCGCTTTCAGCTCTTTCACATTTATGTGCAGTTCTTTCTGCTCTTCCTGCCACAGGCCCGAACATTCCTTGTTGTCTAAAGTCGCTCCCCACCCCTGATCCAGGCGCCTGACAAGAGTGTGAGGTCTGGGTTCTTGATAAAAGAGAAATTCCCTCCTGTAGCCTTTCCTTGAATTCCACCAGAACAGCTCCTTCTTGATCTGATCTGAGATCTTGAAAAGAAAGGAACGGATGGGTTTTGCGTGGCCATTGGCTTTGTAGATAAAACTGCAGAGGCCTCATCTTGAGTCTCCCCAGTTTTACGAACTTCTCCATCGAGGCTAAGGTCCCCAGTAAGCTCATCCACTGGTTGGCTGAGCAAACCTCGCGATGTAGAAAGTCGTCTATCATGCTTAGACAAGACTCTACTCTCCGTATTGATGGAGAAGCCCGAAAAGTCAGAGAGTCCATTCTCACTCCCAAATAAACTATCTGCTGTGATGGTGACAGGGACGATTTGAACATTGACTAGTAGGCCTAGTTCCTTTACCAGAGATAATGTCTTCATTAGGTCCTCCACACATTTGGCTTTGGAGTGTGCTTTCAGAAGCCAGTCGTCCAGATACATTGACATCCTTATTCCTTGTAAGTGAAGATTCTTCGCCACCGTTGACAGAACTCTTGTAAACACTTGAGGTGCAGTTGACAGTCCGAAACAAAGAGCTCTGAACTGGAAAACTTTGCTTTGGAAAACAAACCTCAGGAACTTCCTTGATTCCTGATGGATAGGAACGTGGAAGTACGCATCCTGGAGGTCTATCGAGACCATCCAGTCGCCAGTTGAAGAGATGCTAACACTGACTCTGTCGTTTCCATCGAAAATTTCGTTTTCTTTACGAAAACGTTCAATGCGCTCACGTCTAGAACCGCCTCCAACCTCGGCGCCTTTGAAACTAAAAAGAGACGGTTGTAAAACCCCGGAGAGCATGGGGTCGCACTAACTCGATGGCTTGTTTTCCTTAGCAGTGCTTCTACTTCTTCTCGAAGGGCGCAAAACTTCTGAGAGTCGTTGGAGTATGTTGGAAAAACGACTGGAGCGTCCGATAGAGGGGGCTTTTGTTGGAATGGGATGGAGTACCCCTCTCGGATCACCTGTAAGGTCCAAGGATCTTGAGTGACCTTTTGCCAGGCTTCCGAGAACGACTGGAGTCTGGCACCTACTGCTATGTGGAGGACAGCACACTCATTTCTTTTGTTGAAAATTGGAAGGTCGAGTAGAAGATTTTCCTTTCCCCTAAAACTTGGAAAAGGGCCGAGAAGCAGACTTGCCCTGAACGACTTGGAAGTGTCCGAAAAACACCGAAGTTTTGGTGGAAGTAGCTACCGGAGTAGTCTTCTTCGGCTTCTTTGCTGACTGAGCCAACAGGTCCTGTGTAGCTTTTTGTGTGAGAGCTTCAGCAGTCTCTCGAACTAAATCCTTCGAAAACAAGTGGTCCTTCGACAAAGGAGCAAAAAGAGGAGAGCAGACCTCTGGCTGCATTGGAAACACCTTCGCCAAAAAGAGCACCAGAGTTGTCGTTCTTCAGAACTCGGTTGCAAAAACCGAAGTTAGCTCCAAGGCACAATCGCATACCCCTTGTCTATGCAGTCGACTACCAAGTGAAATCCGTCGACTGCGCATCCGAAAGTCCGAATTCTTTGACTTTCCTAGCCAGAGCCGCCACTGACCAATCAAGGAAACTGATGACCTCCACAACAGCGAAAAATACTCTTGAGAAGATGATCCAACTCTGACTGCGTGAAAAAGATCTTCGCTGATTGAAGAGCTGTGTGACGACTTGAATCCACTAGACTGGAGAAGTCTCCTTGAGCGGAGGCAGACACACCCAAAGAAAAAACGTTCTCCAGTCTCGTACCACATGCGGCTGCGATGAGCCAATCTGGAGGAGGAAGACAAAACATACTCTTGCCTTGCTCTCTTGTCTGAGAGCCAGGAATTAATTTTCTTGATAGCCTTCTTGGCCGAAATCGCCAAAACTAGGCGTGTAAAAGGAGCTGGGTCCGAGGCGTTATCCCTCTTAAACTGCGATCTGGGAGAAGCCGGAGTCGAAGGCTTAAAAAGAGTCCCCCAAAGTTTTCCACGAAAAACTTGAGTAACTCATATAACCCGAAGATTTCTCCTTAATTCCTGGAAAGTCCTCTTCTATTTCTACATCTTCTTGATTTCTTCGTCTACAGAAGACACAGGAGACAATTGGTGCACAGGAACAGTTTCTGACGAAAAGTAGGTCGTATGGAATCTAAAGTCTTACGACCATGCCGATGTGGCGCCGAATCCGTCAAGTGTGGCGCCGAATCCGTCAAGTGTGGCGCGCGCCAAGCTGAAGTGGCGCTGCGCCAAGCTGAAGTGGCGCCGCGCCATGCTGAAGTGGCGCTACGTCAACCGAACGTGGCGAATCCGGGCCAGAGAAGAATGCTGAAGCGTCTGGTTGAGCCTCTTCATTGGTGCATGCAGTGGGAGGCTCTTGAGTCAAGACTTGTGGCGCATTCGAAGGAAGTGTCTCCGCAACAGGTGCTCCCGAAGCAGCACGGCGCCACAAAAGAACTGAATAAGATCCGTCAATTTGTCCGTGACTTGAGCGACAAAACGGGATCTTGTTGACCGGAAGTAGGAGGAGGCACTATCTGCGATGAGGCTGGACGAGATGTAGACGCTCCTGGAACGGAAACACGCTTATTACGGGCAATAGTACGCGTAGGTTCCTTCCGACGAGGGGGCTGATCTACCGAAGAGGAGGAGGAAAAAGGTTCAGGATCCTCCCAGAAGCTACAGCCCGCATGCGGATCCGTCAACGATCTTTTCTTCGGAATCGCTGCAGGAGAGACGGCGCGAGACCTCTTGAGAGGGCGAGAAGAATGCTTGAAGCGCCCCACGAGGAAGAGTCAACGAATCATCACCACTAGAAGACACATCCCCAGCAGCGCCTTTTCTATGGCGTGTGGAAGCATCCTGGGAATGCACAACAGGAATACTTGAGGGGTGACTGCTCGGGAGCAAGCCCCACTCGCCTCCTTTCGGTTTTCGACATGCCCTCCCTGAACCAGGGGAGTCCGACAGAGGTCTAGACCTGGGAGAACGAGTGGGCCGAACAGACACCTCCTCCACTAACACTTCACTTCGAGGAGCCAATTTTTCAATGGCTTGGCCCATCGTCTGGATGGCTGAAAGCACAGCTGAAAATTTAGTGTCCATTTGGACTTTTAACTCTGACACGGTGATAGGATTGGGATCAACAGGGTCGGACAAAGGAGAGTTAATAGGAGAGGGGTTAACAGATTGAATTACCTGCCCTACAGACTTAGCAGAAGATGACCTCTGCGAAGCTTTCCTAACTCTGTCCTTTTCTAACTTCCGTAGATATTTTTCTAAGGCTGACCATTCATCCGTTGTTAGATGCATACATTCCTCACATGTATTCTCTGAATTACAAAAATTTACCCTACATGAAGAGCAAACTGAATGGGGTCGATAGCCGCCTTAGGCAAACGAGTCCTACAGCCTAAAGCACAATATCTATACTGGGAACCAGAATCAGACATGTTGTACAAAGAATTAATTCCGACCACAAAAGCAAAGCGCTAGCTAGCAAAAAACCACAAAGAAATACTTAAGTATAAATTGCAGACAAAAATTCAACCACAAAACGAGACCGTGTTACCGGTCTCTCGGCAGAAAACTTAATGGGTTCTAGAACATTGTTGGGATAGTTCCTTGTTACCTATAGAGGGCGCTGGTAGAGGATCACCTAGATGTTTTTAGCGCTAGCGCGAAATTTAAAATTCTGCAGCGTCAGAGACGACAGCTATATGTAACTACCAGGTAAGTCCTATAAGTAAAAATAAGAAATTGGCATGTAAGTCTATGCCCTGTCATTGCCTCAAAATATAAGAAATTGATGTGTAGGCCTGTGCCCTGTCATTGCCTCAAAATATAAGAAATTGATATTTAGGCCTGTGCCCTGTCATTGTCTCAAAATATAAGAAATTGAAGTGTAAGCCTATGCCCTGTCATTGCCTCAAAATATAAGAAACTGACATGTAGGCCTAATCTCTCAATGATATTAACATTTGACATGGCTGTATAAGTCTATGTTTCACTTCAATTAATATGGTCCTGTGGGATTGCTTATTTAGGCCAACACCAGTTTAAAAGAAAAAAGCAAGATGCTTGTGTATTTAGGCTGCGTATGGTAAAAAAAATAAAAAAAAAAAGATGCACAGACAAAATGATCCAAGATCTTCATAATGATATATAACTTAATATATCTTTTATTGGAGATATCAACTGCATACTTCACAACTCTGGAAACTTCAAATCTGTGGTGTCATGATTCATGTACAAAACTCAACATTACCGAACGGAGTCAAATCCCATACTGGCAATCATTTGGACTGTAAACTAGTGTGACATCAATCCCCCTTCGAGAGCTAGCCAATCACTGGTGGACTCTGCTATAATTCACTATACAGGCAGTCCCCGGTTTACGACAGGTCCGGCTTACGACGTTCAGAGGTTACGACGCTTTTCAAATATATTCATCAGAAATTATTTCCTGGTTTACGACGCATGTTCCAGGATCATGACGCTTACAACGCCAATCCGATGGAACAAATATGGCTCCAAAACGGCAGAATAATAAAAATTTGGAAGTTTTTTTTATGAAAAACTCAATAAAAATGCAGATTACATCGTTTTCAATGCACCAAAAGCATTAAAAGTAAGGTTTTCTTTGGATTTTTGACGATTTTCGACGATTTTTCGGTTTACGATGCGGCATAAGAACAGAACCCCCGTCGTAAACCAGGGACTGCCTGTATTTTCTTTAATGAATTGATATTTTGCTGTGTTTACATTAATATTAATATTTTAAAAGTATCAAATCATTTATTTATCATACAAAACAAATAAACATTCATATTACATAAGCATAAAAATTCTCTCATCTCAGTAAGAGAGAGAGAAAAAATTATTTGTATTATTATTTAATGTTATTTAATCTTCTTAGACTTAATATTAACATTTGAAAATTAGTACCGTATATCATTATTTTATCATAAAATGTATATGTACGTACAGTACAGTATTTAGTCACGAAAATATCAAAATACAGAATATTGCTCTATGGGTGAGTTTTCCCTGAATAATTTAAAGAGAGGTTCCACCGAAAATTCCATGAACTGCCGAGTCCGCGAATTGTAAGAACGCGAATCCAAGGGGTTTACTGTACAACATAATCAAGCATTCAGAGAAGGGAGAGACAAACGCTGAATACGTCGCACACTGGGCCTTAGTAAGACGACAGTTGTGACCACAGTAAAGGACAAGTAACGTATCCTTAAGCACATTCAAAATGCTGCTCCTATGCAGGTAAAGGTGATAAATGTCAAGATATGTAGTGCAATTGCAAGGTTTTCCTCCTACCTTTCAAGCCTTTCTACTCTCAATTTCCCTTTCAGTACTGAATGACCTCTTTGGTCACAGTGCTTGGTCTTTGGCTAAAATTCTATATTCCATTCCACTAACGATTACAGTGGAAATGCTTGGGAAACGAATGTGCTAGCGTCTGTCTGCCACAGCTCATCATCAGTCCACCCACGGGTGATGATGTAAGACTGTGCATGTTTAGCTCAGGCTATTTCTTTAGGAAAATTTCAGTGTTTACATATACAAGAACCTTCACACTTTATAAACATGCTGATTTGTATTAATAATATACCCTTACAAGCACAAGAAAGATGAGCTTGACATTTTGTATCAGTCTACTCGTATCAAACGCAAACAAAGGATGGAACTTTCAAATTTTTTTTTTTCTCCCTGGTATAGCCCATGCTACAGGTAGACCTATGTAAACAAACTGTTCAGATAAAAATTTTTTGTTATCATTCAAACTTTACTCCATGTAGATTTCACTGCATCAACATAAAAATAACTTTATTATGATAGCAACGTTATATATATGTCAGTAAACTGGAAAAACAACCTTGAAATATTCTAACCACTATAGCCGATTCACTTAAGGTAGATTCTTGGGCATACGAGACATTTGTTTGGCGGCCTCTGATTGGCTGGTACCTGGAGGCAGGTGACTTGCTCACTGTCTCATCTTTACGTATGTAGCTCAGAAAACAATCAATATGTTTATATATTTCTTCATTTATCTCACGTTTTGCACAAGGTAGGAAAGTTTTGGTCATACCATAGGATTCAGTGTTAATTGTACCACTAAATATGATTTCCTGAAATAAATAAGAAAACACAAAGGAATTACGAGTAAAAGTGAAGAGAGAAACATTTAATTCTTTATACCCGTTTTTACTTATAATCGGATTTTGCATCATTCATGCGATCAAGACAAAATAAAACTTGTGTTTTCATACAATGAATTCACCCTGGATATTCTGGTGCTTTCAGATTTTAGATGTGTGTGATATGTGAAGAGAAAATGAAGAATATGTCTTATTATGCTGCATCCGTTCTTGATGCAGTTTGCCAAGAGATGGTGATGATGATCTGCACGGCACTGTGTTGGTCCTCTCAGCCGTGACAGTTGTCAATTAGCGATATGAGAAGTTTGCAGTTTCGGCAATATTTACTGTATTATTGTCATTACATTTTCTGTAAATAAATGCATAGAATTCCCATTATGACTCTTGAACATTTTCGCTCCAATATCATATATGTCCGTATGTCTGGACATGTCTGATACGAAAAAAAAAATAATCAGATGGATGCACCTGGATGTGCTGGCTTCAATTTAGACATCATCAACAGATTTTATGATAAGAAATAAAAAAAATGTACTTTCGCTCATTTAATGAATATATGAAAAATAAGCTTTTGATGTTATTGACCTGAGAAATGAGCGGCCATAATAATGAACTCATCATTGTGTAGGCCTGTTATTTATCACAGTTTACAGTATGTATGCAAATTTCTAGACTAAACTGAACCTAACACATCCAGATGCATCCATCTGATTATTTTTTTTGTATCAGATAGGTCTAGACATACAGACATATACAGTATAATACTGGAGTGAAAATGTTCGACAGTCATAATGGAAATTCTATGATTTACAAAAAATGCAATGACAATAATACAGTAAATATTGCCGGAACTGCAAACTTCTCATATCGCTAATTGGCAACTGTCAATGGCTGAGAGGACCAATGTGGTGTCTTGCAGATCATCATCACCGTCTCTTGGCAAACTGCGTCAAGAATGGATGCAACATAATAAGTCATATTCTTCATTTTCTCCTCACATATCACACGCATCTAAAATCTGAAAGCACCAGAGTATTCAGGGTGAATTATTTATGAAAACACAAGTTTTATTTTGTCTTGATCGCATGAATGATGCAAAATCATGATTGATAAGTAAAAACAGGTATAAAAGAATTAAATGCTTTCTCTTCACTTTTATTGTTGTAATTCCTTTGTGTTTTCATTATTGGTTTCAGAAAATCATATTTAGTGGTACACAATACCAAATCTATGGTATGACCAAAACTTTCCTATCTTGTTCCAAATGTGAGATGTATGAAGAAATATATAGACATATCGCTAGTTTTCTGAGCTACATACGTAAAGATGAGACGGTGAGTGAGCTGCCTACCTCCCGGTACCAGCCAATCAGAGGCCGCCAAACAAACGTCTCGTAGGCCCAAGAATCTACCTTAAGTGAATTGGCTATAGAACTCAGTGCACTTACAAACGAACAATAGACCTATACCAGATATTTAATTTTGCTGTCCTTCTTTTAGGAACAGTTTCATTTCAAAGTAGTCAAAAAACTTTCTTATTATAACTATTATTCATTCTATTTAAGTCTCTTTCCAGTGCCTTACTTTAAAAAAATCTAGGCTAGCCTTTTTGTCATATATATATATATATATATATATATATATATATATATATATATATATATATATATATATATATATATATATATATATATATATATATATATATATATATATATGAATGTCTTTTCCTGTAATACTACAGTGTAATATGAATATAAGAAGCCCATAAAACACTATTTCAACATTTAAATAGTGTTTTATAGATCATATATAAACATATATAAATACATATACATACATATATATATATATATATATATATATATATATATATATATATATATATATATATATATATATATATATATAATGTCATCAATATGCAAAGGGTGACAGGACCTCAATAAGATTTCAAACTTTTGCTCGATAAGTTACTTGGCCAAACACTACTGAAACTGCCCAGTTACTGGGCTATTATAAAGATTTGTAAGTTCAATAAAAAGTTATGTAAATATGCAAAGTATTCTGAATAGAAAACTGGAATACTACAATCATGCATCGCCTTCCATCCAATGTTGCAGTGGTTGTTCCTTTTATCTTCCCTAGACAGCTTCATGCCTCAAAGACAACAATACTCCTTGCCATTTCGTATATTGCCTCTACTCACATAATTTGTAAGCGAGAAATAATTAAAATACCTTTTATACTCGTACTCGCACAGCCAGATGTCTTTCTAGCTACCAACTGTGAGACAAATGGGTTACTGAAAGACCAGTGTTTATTTGTTTGATCTGCGTAGACTATTTGATACATCATACAAGCTCGTCTTTCGTGTGCTTGTGTTGTTTTATTATCGAAAGTGAAGGTTCTTTGTAAATATAAGCGTTCAGATATATTACTGAAGAAGTAGTTTGCATCTTTATCACAGTAAGCCTAAGATATCGGAAACACTGATTGTAGCCGAACACGAGATAGCTATGAGTATGCCACATGTACCTAAAACCTGTGTTGGTGAGGCGACAAATGGAATGGAATTGATTACAGCTATTTTACTCTCCAGCAGTTTCTGTTTATGCCAAAACTAAATGGTGAATAAATATATACACACATGTATGTACGTATGTGTTATGCATACATACACACATGTATACACACAATATATATATACAGTGAACCCACCGTATTCGAGTGGGATGTGTACCACACCCCCCGTGAATAGCTAAAATCCAATACTTTAAACCCCTCTAAAAACACTTAGAACTGCCCACTTTGATAGCTTAAACCAAGAAAAACCCTGTAAAAATCCTTATACCTGAGTATTTTAATACTTTTATCACAAAAAGTGCATTTATTAATGAAAATTATATGAAAATACAGTAATTAGTGAATATTTCTCAGTGAAAAATACCGCATGAATTAGTTTTACAAAATTTTCTGAAAAATGGCTAGATATGTTCCACAGAGAAAACAGTTGAATGCGTGAGTCCGTGAACCATGAGAACGCAGAATACGGGGTTTACTGTGTGTGTGTGTGTGTGTGTGTGTGTGTGTATATATAATATATATACTTAAAACTGTCCCGGTTCTACAGAGGGGTTCCGTTCTTTAAACGTCAGAACCAAAATCGTCGTAAACTGGAAAATCGTCAAAATCATAAGAAAACCTTACTTTTAATGCTCTGGTTGCATTGAAAACGCGTAAACTGCATTATTATTGAGTTTTACATCAAAAAAACCTTCAAATTATGATTATTCTGCCGTTTTGGGGCAAATTTCTTCCGTTATCGGCGCATCGAGACTGACGTCATAACCCCAGAACATTTTAAGATGTTGGAAATAATTTCTGATGAATATATTTGAAAGCGCCGTAACCTCGAACGTAAATGAGAATCGGAACCGTCCTAAGGCGAGGGACTGCCTGTATATGTATATATATATATATATATATATATATATATATATATATATATATATATATATATATATATATATATATATATAATATATATATATATATATATATATATATATATATATATACAGCCAAATACCTCGAAATATTGAGTTGAATGTAAATTCACAGACACATGAATTTTTCATTGGAACCTAACTACTGGTCATACACAAGTTTTTCACAGACAAGCGAACATTTCCGAACACTGAGAAACCCTGCAAAAGTGTTTGTTTAATTTTTCCATGTAATTTATAAATTTTCAAGCTTTTAAGTGTAAATTAAATAACATTAAATATTATTAAAAGTAATAATAATTTCTCTCTCTCTCTCTCTCTCTTTCTTTTAGTGTGATGAATTTTTATGGTACATGTAAACAGGTATGTTTATTTGTATGATAAATAAACATTTTACGTAATAATATGTACTAATTTTCAAATATTAATAAGATTAATATAAAATTAAATAATAATAATAATAATAATAATAATAATAATAATAATAATAATAAAACTGTAATACAAAATTCGTATTATCTTGAACAAACAAATTCTTCCCTCATCTTTTGTAAGAAGGTGGAAGGCAAAAGCTATCAGACATGTCATTTAACATGACAAGAATGGGAGTGTTGCTAATCAGTGGTCAAATTTTTCTTGTAATTCTCTCTCTCTCTGTGTGTCCGTAATAATTCATAAAAAATTTCACTCTCTTAAGTAAGGACAACTGTTATCTCTCTCTCTCTCGTTCGAAGTTAGCCAACCTACGTATTACAGCACTGTTTCTCTGTATGTCTTTAACTGCACAGTAGATAATTTTGAATTGATCTAATTTTACCTGTACTGTTTACAAACTGTAAATGCGCAGTTCTAAAACATAGAGACATAGAGTGTTTCAGAACAAAGAGAAAGTGACAGAATAAAAAAGTTTGTAAAAATGAGGTTGAGAATACTTCTAAAAATAGATATTAAGTCAATCATTTATTTCTTTTTTTAAGGGTAATGTATTAAGCTAACTCTCTCTCTCTCTCTCTCTCTCTCTCTCTCTCTCCATAATAATCCTTAAATAATATAACTTGACATTTCAAGTAAGGACAATCTCTCTCTCTCTCTTGTGTGTTATTCTCTCAGTCTCCGTAATAATTGATAAATAATTTCACTCTCTTAAGTAAGGACAACCCTTGAACCAGGCGATTCTTTACCGTTCGTGTTGGTTCTCTCTCTCTCTCTCTCTCTCTCTCTCTCTCTCTCTCTCTCTCTCTCTCTCTCTCTCTCTCATAGTTAGTGCTCACACATTTTTACAACTTATTAATTCTCTGTACGTCTTTACCTGTACAGTAGATAGTTTAAATTTATCTAATTTGACCTGTATCGTCTATGAAGTGTAAATGCGCTAGTGTTGCAAATACGTTCTAAAACATAGAGACATAATAACTAAGAGTTGTATTAGTCAAAATATAAAACACTGCTTGTTCATGAAAAAGCATTTCAGAACAAAGAGAAAGACGCTGAATAAAGACGTTGTAAAAAAGAGGTTGAGACGATTCTAAAAATAGATCGGTTGGAAGGGGAGAGAGAGAGAGAAAGAGAGAGAGAGACAGAAATTCTCTTACAACTCTCAATTTTTATGTAAACCATTTATTTCTCTTTTTTAAGGATAATGTATTAAGCGAACTTTTAAATGAAATTACAGTGACTTTAATTCCATTTAAAAGTTAACTTAATAATTTGGGAGCATGATTAGGGTCATATTTAATGTTCAAACTTTAGAAATAAGCATTTATTAGCATTTTTAGAGACCATGCCAAAAAAATGAAATTTCACCTCTTGCGAGGGTTCTGGAGCCCTAACCTAACTCACAGAATTTGATATATATATATATATATATATATATTATATATATATATATATATATATATATATATATATATATATATATATACATATACAGTATATATATAAAATATATATTATACATATATATAATCAGTATATGAGAAGATATTATTCATATGGTTTTTAGATATATTATGAACAACTTTATATAATTTGTAAATGCTGGTGCTGTCGTTAGTTACATCCTGGTTTTAGCGCTTTCAGGATTATTCCACTTGGTAGAAGAGGACATTGGGGTGCCTGACAATGCTCGGGCCAAAGAACACAGCATAACTATTTATTGAACAAGATCTTTTTTTTATGTTGAATTAAATATTACCTCTCCTATTCATCACGTTTATATGCATTTTCACTTTTTATTTCCCCATATGAACAAATATAATGAGTACAGTGTTTTATCGCATTATATTACTGAATTTCAAACAGACATTCGTACAGTTCCTACTTGCAATAATTGTTTTATATTGAGGAACAGCTGGTATAGCAGAAAAAATGTGACATTATCCAGACACTAAATTTTGTTCAAAGGCCTCCATCTCCAGTAAAAAAGCATGTTTTTTTTATATAATAAGTACTGATTAACACTACATAAATTATGTTACTGAAATATCAAGGGGGGAAAAAAGATTAGAAAACTTATTTCAAAAGAAAATTTTACTGTCATAAAAGGCAAACTTTACACACAAAACATTATTTTCCTTTACATATAAGGATGCAAGTATCATCATCATAATACTAATAAATAATCATTATTATTAATATTACCAACAACAACAGCAATAATAATAATAATATTTACATCCCATCTGTAGTATATGAAGATGAAAAGAACAACTAAATTTGCAGACATTTAGTGCTTGTCTAAGATGAGAATAGCAAGTGACAATAATAAAGACAGTAATAACATCAGCAATAATATTAAGTCTTCAGGAGGCAAAAATATACAAAATTCCTTGTCTTTGTTAACAGTGCACAGTACCGGGCCAAGCAAAAGAATGATGATTAATATTTGATTTTGTTAAAAATTAGTTCTGTACCCTACCAGTTATTTCAAGAATATTAACATTTGGCTTATGAAGAACAACAAAAAAGAAAACATACATATCACTATCTCCCAAATGAAAATATACAGGGTGTGTTGTATCATTATGACATGTGCAACTTGTAACAGTTGCAACAGACATGAACAATATGCTGTGGGCAGGTTGCACTCTGGCATAACTGACAATGATGTTTGATCTTGGAGAGTTTACCAACCGATGCCGAAAACCCACTACCACATAAGGACTCCAGGCACGGTGTGCATCGTTTTCATTTTCTGATGTGTATGCATGAAGTTCATTACTTAATGGCACTGAAACTGGTTTCGGATCCCCAAGTATAATGTTCATCTTCGCCACAATGCTGCTGTGCAAATTCTTGACTGACTGCCTTTTCTCTATTCGAGGAGTACAAAGAGATTTAACTAAATCCCACCCAACTGTAAAAGAATTTAGGCCTCAAGGGTCAGAGCTTGTATTCATTGAGAACACGGTCTGGGAATTTACTCTAGCTGTATCGAGGATAAAAGAGAAGGTGTTTACTGTCCATCTTTGGGATTTTGTGTTCACAGTGTAAAATTGCGTCCTTTGGTCAATAATGTCTGTACCTCCCTTACTAAAGTCGTAGACTTTGTAGATTGCAGGCTTCTTTTGGCTGTTGTCTTTGGTAATGGCCAACAGGGGTGATATTGTGCTAAGTAATAAAACGTACCTTGGGCCTTTACTCTTTGTGTTATTGATAAAGGAGTTCAAGCAAAGTTTTCCTTCCTTTTTTTCCCAGTACACCTCGTAAAATTTATCTTGCTTTCCAGAAATATTCTTTATCTCTAAAGGTATACCTTTTTTACCCGCATCGATCGTGCCTAAGGTATTAATACTCTGTGACAGGAGCCACTCGAACAGTTCTATGCTGGTATATAGTCTGTCCAAACTTAAAGTTCGTCCTCTCAGGTCCATACTACTTTTCAGTTGGTTTATAAGGGCCTTCACAGTAACTAGGGTGCCTGTTACGTAATATGGCCTGGATCCCTCAATGGGTTTGCTGGAATATACAACGGTGCTGAAAGTGAAGGGATATCTCACAGCATTGATAGACTTATATAAAAGGCCATACCTAACAGGCTTACTCCTGTTGTACTGGCGGAAACTTATTTGTGTTCTGCAACCATACAATGTTTCATCAATTGTTAGGAAGTCATCAGGCTGCACCACTAAACTACAGTTTCTATTGAAGCATTCAAAAACATCTCTTGCTGCAACAAACCTATCATGTACCCATCTGTGGTGTCTTGTTTTTAGGTCATCTAAAGAAATATTGGCATGGATGAAAGCAAATCTTTTAGCAGACATCACCGCACCAAATATTGGATGTCCAAATGATTCATGAAACAGTATATGATAATCATGGATATTTAGTCCGAGCAAACCTCTCGCATATAACAGACCAAAAAAGCCTTTCATTTATACTGAGTCAGTTAATCTGATACGACTTTCTTTATTCATTTCTTCCTCACTTAATTCCAACTGGCCCAGCCTTTGCCGGATTTTTTTCATTTGTGTTTAGTGCAATTGTTTCAATTATGTTATTAGACACAAACAATGCCCATGCCTTCAAAGGTATGTCAGCCTCTTTTGCTTCTCCTACAACACCTCCGGTTGTTGGAACGTTTCCTGTTTGTTCATTCTCATTGCTTGGAGGGCTCTTATTTATCCAAGCTATTTTCTTGCCATCATCTACTTTGTGTTTGGGTTTTCCACTACAGCAGTATATTCTTTTGTTTCAGCTGGCAGAGTGCACTTATCAGTTTCCTATGGCAAAACATTTGTCCAAAGAATTTACATTTCTCTGATATGTTAACAGCTTTCTGTGTCTGCTCGGCATCCATTCATCTACTGCAGCTGCATTAGCTTCATATTCATCTAGCTCCTCACTTCCGTATCCGTCATTTTGGTTGATGTTATCTATCCACCCAGCCAGATTTTGCTCTTGTTCTATCCCTATTACCTCTAATAAGTACTCCTCATCTGAATCCTCAAACACGGGCTGTCCATGTTCAGAAAATATCTTTGACATCTTTATTGGCCTACCTTCCTATTAATTTTGAGCCTAGAGCTAATGCGGTTACCAGCAACCTATTAAAAAAAAAATTACAATAACTGACTATTAATTAAAGGAAATTCTATCTACATTTTGAAATCGCTTCATTCACTCATCTTATTTCCGTCCTATTGCTGGCTCTGTTGGAAGTTTCAGTATGTACAATCATCACAGCATGTACAATCACCACAGCAGCACATAGGCACATGACCACACGTAGGCAAACACAAGCAAGCCTACATATAACATATTTTACACACACACACAAATATATATATAATATATACATATATATATATATATATATATATATATATATATATATATATATATATATATATATATATATATATATATATATATATATATAAATAAAGATAAAATCCATTGATTTTGAAGGAAGCGGAAACACTGGAGTGCTGCGAGGCCTTTCGACACTAGTCCTTTACTAGCAGACTGAAGAAATATAAAAGTATGTTTACAAAGAAAGCTCATATAAATGACAGATGGGGATTATAAAGGAAACATATGTACCTGGAATCCAACACAACTGAAGAATTAGTAGAACTGCCAAAACAGGATTAAATATTTAAGAGGTTTTACAAAGGATTAGGATCAACGTTCAGGAGCAGGGACAGGACAATTAAATGATTATACAGGTTCGTGACTGACCACCTAAAAATTTTTAGTACAACACAGTAATTCTCTTTTTTTTTTTGTAAACAATAACTTTTTGCAAGATGAACATTTTTGCAAGTAAAAAATTATATTAAACATACAGATATATAAAAAATATATATCAAGTAGCTAACATGTAATTAAGTCAGTGATTTTATCTTTTAGGTCATTCTTGAACATTTTTCTAATACAGGGGTCCAAATAATACATGCCAGGGCTAAGATTAAAATTACAACTGGAAGTAAGCTGGATAATAGCGGACTCCAATATATTTCTTGAAGAGAAATCTTTCGATCTGGCAATCACTGAACTTTCAGTCCAATTTATCCTGTGAGAGTTTTCACTTAATGAATATAGCATTAGATGCTTGTCCAGTTTTGACTGAATACTTATGTTGCTTAATACGTACATCTAAATCTTTGCTAGATTGGCCAATATAAAAGAGGGCAATCCAAACATGGAATTTTATATATTATGTTGTTGTTTCCTTTAGGGCTATTTTTTATTAACATTCTTTTGAGTGTGTTATTATAAGAAAAAAACGAGGTTTTACATTAAAAGGTTTTAACAATGATTTTGTTTTCAAAACCACTAAAATAAGGCAAGCTAAGAATGTTCTTAGGGTTTCTTTCTTCATGTTACTTTCACTATAAAACTTTTTTGTGGGCTTTGTTATAAGAAATATCTAGTGTATGTGAAGGATAACATAAATCTGTCCCTATTTTTCTTATGTATTCAATTTCTTTATCCAAATACTGGGGACTGATTATATATATATATATATATATATATATATATAGATATATATATATATATATATATATATATATATATATATATATATATATATAAATATATTTTATATACATACATAAATATATATATATATATATATATAAATATATATATATATATATATATATATATATATGTATATATATATAAAGGGATTTTGACAAAGGAAAAATCTATTTCTGAGGAAGGTCCGTGTCACCCGGTGAAATTCCATTAGCACGCAATTTCTAGGTATAATATGCTAGATATACCAGAGAAAAAGAGCTTTCAGGAAAGCTGGGGTTACTACCCCCAGATCGGCGTCTTCTCCAGGGAAGACGTCACCCGGTATAACGAAGGGGGTGAGTGAAAGATCACTACCACGGAGTCTTACTCGAAAGATCTCTCCTATCAAAACCCCAGAACAGAGCGGTGAGCCCGTTACAGCCCCTACGCCCAACACCCGCCAGGCGGCGACACCAGCGCCACCTACCTCATTCCATGCTAGCACTAACCCCAGACTTGGCATGTGCAAGAAAGGGGGAGCAATAGGTGAGTCAGGGAGGGTCACCGGGTGACACGGGACCTTCCTCAGAAATAGATTTTTCCTTTGTCAAAATCCCTTTTCTGAGTCCAGTCCCGTGTCAGCGGTGAAATAGTGACAGAGAATCATGCCAAGGCTGCAAACTACAAAGGAAAAAACAAGGTAATCTGAAGAAAAAACATAAATTACCAAAATAGTTTTAATCAGGAATCTCTTACATGAATCAAGAACACTAAACCTAAGGCACATCAAAGACTTAATATTATGAAAAAAGTGGGGGGAAGTCCCAGCACACGTGGGAAAAAAGGCCCCAAAATACTTAACACTACTAAAGCATAATGAAACATGATTGCATAGGTTAAATGGCACATATAATCTTAAATGGCATATACAATCTTAAAACTATACACGTAAACTTAAGCTAAACACGTAAGAGATCAAAACCAAATGGGAAATAAAATACACAGTACATATACATATATCTGGGGTACATGGAGCAAAATAAAAGCCCAGTACCCCACAAGAAAAACAATCATAACATGTCAGATTACAGTTTTCCATCAACAGAGACAAGATACATCAATATGAGGAGCAAGGCAGTGAGGCATGATCAACCAGGAGGATAAGCAGAGAAGTAAATGAGGCAGGCGGGCGGGGGAAAGGAAAGGATAAGGATATGATTGGTTAAGGTGGGGAGATGACACTTCCCACAGCTATTGTAGAAAATTTCAGGGCTTGACGATTTTAAATAGTGGCGTTTAAACACTAGAGGTGATTTCCAACCCGTGTATTTAGATAATTCTGAGAAATCCATATTATGAAAGTAATTAATGGAAGTAGCAACTGCTCGAATATCATGAACCTTAGGAACTGAATCTGGGTTGGCCTGTTTAATAAAATACAGAATTTGTTGTCTTATAGCATTCAGTGAAAGAGTACCACCTTTCTCCCTGATAAAAAGAGGACATGACTTACTCTGTGGAGTTCTTAAAAGGTAAGATTTAAGTGTATAAACTGGACATAAAGACTGGTCTTGTGGAAGGGGCACCACCTTCCAAGGGAGACCACCTGTCTTGTGGGTCTTCGTTTTTGGCTAAGAATCTAGGGTCAGGGAAAGGAGGACCTCTCCGGATGGGAGGAAGTTCACAAAATTATCACCTCTAGTGAGAGCCGACAGCTCTGAGATTCTAGCACCTGAAGTCAAGCTAATCAGAAATAAGGTCTTCCTTAACAGATCCTGATAAGAGCATTGAAAGTTGTCCATCTCTGATGCTAACTTAAGGACGTCATTGAGAAATGGAATAACGGAATGTGGGCGTGATTTTGGTCTCAGACGAGCGCATGCTCTGGGGATGGATGAAAAAATAGGAATCTGTAAGGTCGATTTTAAAGCCGTACAGAAATACTTTCTTCAGGGCTGACTTGCTGTGGTAATAGTGGCGGAGCAAGGCCTTTCTCAAACAGTGATCTAAAGAAAGAGACTCCTAAATTAGTCGTCATGATTTTGGCTTCAGATGCTTTCAGGAAGGAGGCTAACTTTTGACTGCTGAGTCATACTGTCTAAGAGTAGAATCTCTTTTATCTGATTCTAAAAACAGAGTGTTGACAGGGTCAATGTTTGCTCCTTTTTGGGCCAGAATTTTATAAAGTCCATAAAACTAGGGCATTTGAATTCTTGAGAAGCTGACACAGTCTTGGTTTGTACTGTCTGGGTCAGTATGGGCTTGGGAATCAAAGACTCCGCAATCCCAGTTCCTGAAGAAGAGGAACCAATTGCTCTTCGGCCAATAGGGGCTACTAGGGCTGGTTGACCTTTGAATGTCCTGAGTTTGTGTAATACTTTCAGCAGTAAATTTATTGGAGGGAACAGATAAATTTTCTCCCAATTGTTCCAATCTACTGTCATTGCGTCTGTGGCGTACGCCTGAGGTCCAGGTTGGGGGCCACATAACAGGGAGCTTGAAGTTGCTCTCCGTGCGAACAGATCCACTTGGAGACCCGGAACCGGCGGCAAATCCATTTGAAAGATTCCCGTCCAGGGACCACTCCGTCTCCAACGGAGTAGCCTGGACAGGAATCCGCCACCACGTTCGTGACCCCGCTAGGTGGGTGGCTGACAGGTGCCAGCCGTGCTTGTTCGCCAGGAGAAGATAGCAACCATTACTTGGTTTACTCGACCTGATTTGGGCCGCCCCTGTTGATGCAATGAACTACCACTGCGCTGTCCAATACCAGCCTGATATGAATCGGTTGGGGGGCGGATTTTCTTTAGAGTTAGAAAGACCGCCATAGCTTCCAGGGTATTTATATGGAACTGCTGAAACATTGTGGACCACGTTCCTTGTACTTTTGTTTTGGTGAATGTCCCCCCAGCCGCTTTTTAGGGAAGCGTCTGTGTGGACAACTAGTGCCGGAGGGGAAATTGAAGCGGAACTGATTTGGACAGGCCTCTGACTGTGGCCCAAGGCCGCAGTCTTGTTTTTAAGATTCGAGGGAAGAGGAGACCTTGTCTCTGAGCTTGACATTGGCTCGACTCCGCCACACTCTGTTTATGTCTTTTAGTTTCGCTTTTAAGAGCAGGTCTGTCACTGAGGCAAATTGAAGAGACCCAAGGACCCTTTCTTGGGATCGGCGGGATGCCGATTGATTTTTGAGAAATTTCCTGGTGAGATGCTATCTCTTTCCTCTTGGGAGGCAGGAGAGATAACGTGTGAGAGGACAGATCCCACTGGAGACCCAGCCACTGAAACCGGACTCCGGAGTCAGGCGGGACTTCTTCTCTGTTCAGTTGAAAACCCAGTGACTCCAGGAAGTTGATGACTATGGACGTAGCCTTCTGACACTCAGAACTGTTGGTGCCCAAATTATCCAATCGTCTAGGTACGCTGCTAGGGGATATCCTCGGGACCGGAGTTGTTGAACTACCGTGTCCGCCAGCTTGGTGAATATCCTGGGCGCAATGTTCAGACCGAAGGGCATGACCCTGAAGGAGTAGGCTTGATTCGAGTCTGAAACCAAGGAACTGAGAGAAGTTCAGCGCAATCGGGACGTGATAATAAGCGTCTGAAAGATCGATAGAGGTGGTGACGGCTCCACGCCGGAAGTAGAGTCCGCACCTGAGCTACCGTAAGCATCACGAAATTTGTCGCATTTTATGTAGAGATTTAGACGCGACAGATCCAGGATCACTCTTTGCTGATCGGAGTCTTTTTGGGAACAGTGAATAACCTGCCTTGAAACTTTAGGTGCCTTACTTTCTTTATTGCTTGTTTGTTGAGCAATTCTGCACATAATCCTGTAGGATTGATGAGGGTGGCTGGTAAAACCTGGTTGGAGGAGGAGGGTCCTTGATCCAGCTCCATCCTAGACCTTTGGACACAATGCTGTGTGCCCAAGGGCTGAAGGTCCATTGGTCCCTGAACCAATACAGGCGACCACCTACCTGTGTTCTCTCAGTGGGAGGGAGCGGGTTTGTTCCCTCTACCACGTCCAGGTTTTCCTCTTGGGGTGGTGTTTGCTTTTCCTCTATGAGGGGCCCTGCCTCTTCCCCTTGCGATCCTGTTAAGGCCGTGAAAGTATCCACGGCCCTCATAGGTGGGGTTGTATGCTGGAGGCAACATACGAGGCGCAGCAAGGGAATGAGCTGGTTGGACCAGCACATATTGTTGGGGGTGAGCCTTTGAGGTGGAGGGCTGTGCCACTGCCGAGACCGGGACGGCTTGAACTACCGCCTGATGGTGGGGCCTCTTATGCCTCCTGAAACGTTTGCCTCCTCTCGTCTGGGGCCGCCAGATTCTGGGGTCTTGCGCTTGTAGGCAGAAATGCCCCAGCGAGAGCGCAGACTCTGGTTGGCCCTTGAAGCCTCAGCCATAACATTGTAACCTCTTCTTCTGGGAAGAGGTTAGGCCCCAGATCGAGCTCTTAACGAGCTTGTTAGGCTCGTGACGGATAGTAGCATCGGCAAAGATGAATTTTCTGCATTCCAGTCTGGCCATGATGAATTCAAAAGGTCAGACTGAAAGCCAGCCAGCAGGACTTAGCCAAGACTTGGAAAAAATGGCTCGTCCCGCGCAGGAGACGGCAGTGGCTTCCGTGAGGCAGACGGAGTTCAGGGACCGGGCTAGCTTAGTCCGGGCATCAAACTCCGCCTTCAACAAAAGATTCGGCAGCTTGGGGAGCTGCTCACTAAACTGTGAGGAAGCACAGAAGGGGTCCAACTTCCGACAGTGAAAGTGGACGGAGCATCCATCCAGAACTCGTCACTTCCTGGGAATACCAGGAAGTGGGGTCTGTTTCCCTCAGCTGCAGTAACGGATTACCTTCAAAGCACGCTCGGGCTGTAGCCAGAGCGACTTTGTTCAAACAGGGGTTGGAAGTTGTCTCCCAGGGCAACATGGTGAAGTTGCCCTTGAAAGGAGTCAACTTTGTGTTGTCTGCCTGCCACTCCGCCAGAGTGCGCAGGAGAGCCGACTGAGCTTGGTCCCTAGGGACGATGACAGTCTCCTGGGAACCTTATCAGAACGAATCCATGCTTCCTCTGTCAATCTTACGAAGCCTGGGATAAAGGGGGCAAGAGATCGGGAAGAATTCTAACTCCTCCAACCGTCTCGTGCCAAGACCTTCAATAGTAAGTTAGCCATCATGTTGGATGGCCCGGAGGGAAAATGCCAAGGGTTACCGACATCGAAAGGCGGAGGTCCGCTGTGTCGGGGAATGACATACTGGGGTTCGGCTGGGGGTGGTTTAGCCATTCCCGCCAGTATGTTGTCATAATTGGCAAACTTTTCGGATATCTTATTGAACTTGGTGTCGATATCCTCTGTGAACCTTTTTAAAAGTTGGTTGGCAAAGGCCTCCGCATCAAAGGCAGGTTGGCGAGGAGGGCTTGGTTTTGCTGCCCTCTTACTCGCGCCTTTGCTGGAGGAACCAGACTTGCTCCCGGAGGCTACAGGTGCTGAGACCTTAGCCTTCGACGGGGAAAGGCGATGCTTTCTTGGAGGACGAGGACTTATAGCCCTTCGCCTTCCATGAAGTCTTCAACTTCAACTTGGGGATAGCTGATGGAGCTCTATCACCCAAGGAGGAAGACTTCCCAAAACCTGAAAAAGAAGAAATGGAAGAAGCTGGGGAGTCAAAGGGGGCCCGCCCCAACAACCTCACCTACCTCACTACTACCACCTGGTCCTGTTCGGTAGCCATAGGTTCCAGGTCTAAGTCCAAGGCGGCGACGTCCTCTGAAACCTCAGCGTAGAGGATATCCACTTGGGGTGGCTGGGTCGCATCCCGGATCTGCTGGATGATGGGGGTGGCAAGATCTTCTGGCACTGCGGCACGCCACCCGTGCGCTGGGTAGAGCAGGTCCTCAACTTCGCGTCGAGGACGAGGGCTTCCCCGACGGAACATTCCTACCAAACCCAGCCACCCAGGCCCGGAGGGATTCCAAGGCTGACTTCTTGGAGGACTCGTCCGCCTGTAAGAAAACCAGCAATTAGCTAAGGAAAAAAAACAGTCCGGGAACCACGTAAACAATATTCAAAATGAGGAGCGTAAAACGGAGGAAGACTGTCACTTACCGACTCATCCTGGACGGTTGCGCAGAAGCGAAGCAAACCTCACAACCATCAGGGTGCCACACTACAAGATCGTCGAGCCGGACCGCACAACCAGCGTGGGTCCGCACACTCACGTGACCGTAAGGTTGTTGCAGTGACGCGGTACACCGGCTCCTCACAGCGAACAGTCTGTAAGTGGAAAAAGTACATGAACCTACCACTCTAAGCAATCTAAAGCCGGCAAGGCCGGGAATTTCAACTACAACCGAATACTCCGCGGAGAAGAAATCCCTTATCATAAACTAGGCCAATAAGCTCTAAAATACACAGAGTGGAAGGTAAAGAAAGCTTCCAGACCCGGAATACTCCGGGAATGAAAGGAATGAGACAACAAGAACTCACCGCAGGGGCTGCCAGTAAAATAACGCCCTGGAGAAACAACCGGTGTAACTCCCTCAACCTGATGGATATAAATGAGGAGAGGATGGTTAGATAAACACCTTATCTAAATATAAATAACCATCACAATAAACATTAAACAAATGATGCTCAATAGGGAAATGCCTCTCGAGGCAGCAGTTAGATCTGAGGCTCCCTTATAAATATAAAACAATGAATAAAATAAATTAAACAGAGAAACTATGGGCAAGAATAAAATAAATAGCCTAATACAGACTAAAAATAATAGGAACCCAACCTGGGGTACCTTTTGGGCATCACCCTCAAAAAGTGCCGGAAGGCCAATAATATGTAAAACAAACCACCAACAAAGGGGGCCACTAGGGAACCTGTATGGGAGGGGAGAACCATGGGGCAAAAAATAGTCCCTGAATCGGAGAAAACGCCATCTAGCGACAACCCCAACAGAAAAGGCTGATGGGGTTGGAGGGGAGGGGGGGTAAGGAGGGGGAGGGTAGGCTATCATAATAAGATCTCAATATTCATAAAAAGGGGAGACCATAACAGCCAAAACTAGAACAAAACCAAAATAAGATGGTAATTAACTTGGAGAGGGTAAAGCTGCTCGATGACATGGCGAAAGATGAATAAAATCCAAATGCTCCTACTCTAGAGCACAAAAAAGAAAAGGTAGCGATCACGTGCTAGAAAATGGAATGAGGTGGGGGGAGGAGGAAGCAACAGGAGAGAAATTTTGTGCCGAGAACCTGGCGGGGTGTTAGGGGGCAAGGGGCTGACTAGCCTAGAGGAAACACATCCAAAGAACTCTGTTCTGGGGGTTTTGATAGGAAGAGATCTTTGGGGCTAAGACTCTGCCCACCAAAATCTTTCACTCACCCTTCGTTACCAAAACGTCTTCCCTGGAGTCTCCACACCAAGGGCTGGGGATGGAAGCAAAACAAGCCTAGCTTTCACAAAAATAACCATTTCTCTGGTATAACTAGCATATTATACCTAGAAAGCCTCAGGGAAGCTATAATGGAATTTCAGGGCTGACACGAGGACTGGACTCAGTAAATAATAATAAAATAAAATAAATAGAGAGCATATCTCCATAGAATAATATAATTAGCCTAATACAGATAAAAATAATATAGGAACCCAATATAAATATATCACTTTATATATATATATATATATATATATAAATATATATATATATATATATATATATATATACCACCATATGGGAACCATATATATATATATATATATATATATACATAGGAGATATATATATATATAAAAGAATATATATATATATATATATATATATATGGCGGAGGATATATATATATATATAAGATATCAATATTTATAAAAATATATATAGATATAACAGCCAAAATATAGAACAAACCCCACAAGAAGATATATTAATATGGAGATGGTAAAGCTTATACATGGCAGAATATGAATATCCAAAATAATATATATATACAAATAAATTAGTACATATCATTTTATATAAAATGGAATATATACAGGTGGCGCTGAATATATATATAATATATAGTCATAGTGGATCTTTGAGTGTTAGGTTCCAGAACGGCTCACCGCTCTGAGGGGCATTTTGATAAGTTTGGCATGGTCTTTAAAATGCTCATAAATGCTTATTTCTAAAGTTTAAACACTAAATATGACCCTATTCATGCTCCAAAATGATTAAGTTATTTTTAAATAAAATTAAAGTTACTGCAATTTCACTTAAAAGTTAGCTTAATACATTACCCTTAAAAAAGAGAAATAAATGGTTGACATAAAAATTGAGAGTTGAATGGAATTTCTCTCTCTCTCTCTCTCTCTTCTCTCTCTCTCTCTCTCTCTCTCTCTCTCTCTCTCCTTCCAACCGATCTATTTTTAGAATCGTCTCAACCTCTTTTTAACAACTTCTTTATTCAGCGTCTTTCTCTTTGTTCTGAAATGCTTTTTCATGAACAGTGTTTTATATTTTGACTAATACAACTCTTAGTTATTATGTCTCTATGTTTTAGAACGTATTTGCAACAATAGCGCATTTACACTTCATAGATGACACAGGTCAAATTAGATCAATTTAAAGTATCTACTGTCCAGGTAAAGACGTACAGAGAATTAATAAGTTGTAAAAATGTGTGAGCTCTAACTATGAGAGAGAGAGAGAGAGAGAGAGAGAGAGAGAGAGAGAGAGAGAGAGAGAGAGAGAGAGAGAGAGAGAGAGAGAGAGAGAGAGAGAGAGAAGAGATAAGGGTTGTCCTTACTTAAGAGAGTGAAATTATTTATCAATTATAACGGAGACTGATAGAATAACAGAGAGAGAGAGAGAGAGAGAGAGAGAGAGAGAGAGAGAGAGAGAGAGAGAGAGAGAGAGAGATATTGTCCTTACTTGAAATGTCAAGTTATGTTAAGAATGATTACAGAGAGAGATTGAAGAGAGAGAGAGATTAGAGAGAGAGAGAGAGAGAGAGAGAGAGAGAGAGAGAGAGATTATTCTTACGTTAGATATCAAAAGATGGAAATTCAGTATTAAACTAACTTTTAAATGAAATTAAAGTTACTGTATTTTCATTTAAAAGTTAACAATACATTACCCTTAAAAAAGAAATAAATGGTTGACTTAAGAATATAGTATGTGAATCGCCCATTCCACCGATCTATTATCATAAGTCTTCTCAACCTCGTTTTTACAAACTTCTTTATTCTGTCACTTTCTCTTTGTTCTGAAATGCTCTATGTCTCTATGTTTTAGAACGGCGCATTTACAGTTTGTAAATGGTACAGGTAAAATTAGATCGATTCAAAATGATCTACTGTAAAGTTAAAGACAGAGAAACACTGCTGTAATACTAGGTTGGCTAACTTCGAACGAGAGAGAGAGAGAGAGAGAGAGAGAGAGAGAGAGAGAGAGAGAGATAACAGTTGTCCTTACTTAAGATTATACTAACCAGTCAACACAAACACCACCTCCCTATTCTTGAATCGTTAGCGATCAAAAAGCTTGTTCCCTCTTTGAACAATCATTCCTCGTCCACGCCCCTGTATATAGCTTAAACCACACCCCACCTTATGTTTATTGTTTTTCATACAGCAACTGAACTTCGAGGAATAACGTCTGTTAGTTAAAATTTTCTATTTCTTTCTCTCTTTTTTTTTTAACAATTTTATTTTAGGTTTACCTTTTTTACTGATGTTTTACTTTATCATAATTTATTTGTACATATATCCTAAATCTTCTTGCTGTATTTGTATATTTTACTTTGTATTTTTAGCCTTGAAGATGAGACAAGGATCTCGAAACGTAAGCCGCCCTGAATAAAGGAAAACCATGTACCAAGCTGTCTGCTTTAGTGCCTTCTTGCTATTTTGCTGAGGAATAGCCTCGCTTTCACACCAATATAAAAAAAACATACATATATACATGTAATCATTTACAGTCATGAAGGGAAAATATGTCTGACAATATTGACATGACTGTCTTCATACAGCCTAGGCCTAGTCTGCTCTTTAGTCATCAATATTCTTGAAACAAACACACACATATATATATATATATATATATATATATATATATATATATATATATATATATATATATATATATATATATATATATATATATATATATATATATATATATATATATATAAAGCAGATAGACCTGGAGCATGACCTCATTTCAGGACTAATGTAAGTTGGATGAATTTTGTCTGGGAGACAATGCTCTCCTTGTGTTTGAATAGCGAAAACAAAAGATTACACTGCTGTCACGCTAATTACTAAAACTTACTCTACACCATGTAGACTACACACATGCTCTATGTACACTGGGCATTGTTATTTATTAATGTTTCATTGATATTTTCATGTGTTGAATAAGCTTTCCTAATGAGTTTTGCAGGACTGAGCTTCAGAATACAGTTCTGAATACTAGATATTCTGCACCAGAAAAGCACAGCATAGGCCTACTTTTTCACACTGTTGTGGTACAATGGGTTAAGGCCAGGTACACTGTTCATTTATACATTGTTTCTGACACTAAACTTTGGGTTAAGGTCAGGTACACTGTCCATTTATACATTGTTTCTGACACTAAACTTCAGTAGAGTTCCTAGTGCCTACAGATAGCCTTACAGGCAATCAATATTGTTATTTAGTGATTATATTTACTACAACACTAGCTCAGGTAGTCCGTAGCTTGGTGACTAATAGACCTATGGTGGGTAATCTTTGATCTCATAGTTCATCTACCCAAAGAGTGATGGGCTTCAACACAAGAAAGCACTTATAGCAACATAAATGAATAAATGAACCTTATCTCAGTCAGCACTTATAGTTTTCTTTTTTTTTAATCTGCATAGACAATATGAAACAGCGTGAGAAAAGACCCGCTTCTGACTCTGTCACGCAAGATCTGTGATGAGCGTTTAGTCTCCCATAATCTGATTGTGCCCGTTTTCCAGTTTTTAGTAGCCTTAGATTTGATCAAACAGTCTGTTAATTTTCATATTCTTTATTAAAAAAAAAGGTTTCAAAAACTCTTGTAGATACAAATGGAAGTTTCGGATCACGATTTTATGGTATAGGTTCTGCCATTTGCTTGGTGCAATATTGTAGTTTACTCATACATCTGGCAGAAGTGTAACACATTTCTTTTCAAATAATTTTGCCTCTGTTTTTTATTGTTTAGTTCAACATGTTATTTCGGTTTTATTCTGGGAAAACCATTTAAATTAATATGAGTAATTTCCTATATTTTGGTAATCACAGAATCAACTTACAATGATTATTAAAAAAAAATTATCTAAAAATGAAAAAATCTTGTTGGGTGGGTCTGCCCAAACCCAACTTGCACCAGATAGGGTTAAGCTACAAGGTGAAGCTGCTAGTGCTGATAGTGAAGCAGCAGCCAATTTTCCTAGTGGTTTGGCTGAAATAAATAGAGGTGGTTATACTGCTGACCCAATGTTTAATGTAGATGGGACGGGGTTATTTTGGAAGCCTATGCCAAGCTGTACGTACCTTTCCAAGAAGAAGTCAACAGCAGGGCATAAAGTTGGTAAGGAGAGACTGACTTTACTCTTGGGGCCAATGCTAGTGGTGATTTAAAGCTTAAGCCCTTGCTAGTTTATTTGGCAGAAAATCCTAGGGCTTTAATGGGCATTTTCAAGAGTCAACTCCCTGTCATTTTGGAAGTCCAATAAGAAGGCTTGGGTTACCAGGATGGTCTTTGAAGACTGGTTCAATGATCACTTCATGCCTGCAGTGGAGCGGTATTGTGCCTTGAAGGGTCTGCTGTTCAAGGTCCATACAGCCGATGGACCAGGGAGTCATTGCTAACTTCAAGGCATACTACCTTAGGAGGACAATACGGTGTGCTTTGAGGGAACGATGGTAACAAGGAGTTGACTCTGAAGCAATTTTGGAAGGGCTACAACATTGCAAATGCTGTTAAAAATATTGTAGGTGATTGGGAAGAGGTAGAGAAGACAACTTTGAATGGGGCCTGGAAGAAACTGTGTCTGCAGTTTATGAATAGTTTTGAGGGGTTTGAGAAGGCAGAGGATGTGGAGACTGTGACAAGGAAAATCATTGGGCTAACCAGGAAGCTATAATTAGAGGTAGAAGCCGAGGATGCCACTGAGATGCTGGCATCCCATGGAGAGGAGTTGTCACTGGAGGACCTCATTGAGCTGGAGAAGCAGATGATCAAGGAGGAGTTAGAGGGAACAGACCCAAAGCCCAGGCAAGTAAGTGCTAAGGGCTTAGCAGAGGGTTTTTCTTATTTAGAGAGAGCCCAGGCAAGTTTTGAGGCTGAGAACCCTACCGTGGAAAGGTTTACCATGGTTCAAAGAGGGATCATGGATTGCATAACATTTTACAAGGAGACTTTGAAGGAGAGGTAGTTGAACAAAAGTTTGCAGTCTAAGCTAGACACTTTCTTCAAGAAGTTGTCTCGAATACCACCTGTCATTCCTAATCCAGGTAAGGAATTCAGAACTTTTTTTCACTACTGTATTATAAAATGTTATAAATTGTAATAAATTTTATAAACTGTTAGCGTACATATGTACAGTACTGTACAAAGTATAACCCAGTAATTTTTATTTTCATCACTGCAGAAGTGATGCCCAATCCAGATTCCCCTGAATCCTGTACCTGTACCCTCCCCAGCAGCCTCTCCAGCTCCATCTTAACTTTTTCATTTGTTTTCCTGCTGTAAATTGTTTGTACTGTATAACCTAATTTTTTTCATTATGTATTATTCCAGATTTCCCCTTTGATATTGATGACAACCTGGACTCCACTGAACCCTTTATGGGTTTCCAAGATCCATCACCTGAACCTTCGCCAGCTCCATTAGGTAAGGAATTCTTCACTTTTTTTTTGTTTTATAAATTGTTATAAATTTTAGGAGTGCACAGTACACCCACCTGTACTGTAGTATGTATTATAACTTTACATAATTTTATCATTATCATTCCAGATCTAGATGTTATTGCCTCCTCTCAGCCCAAATCACCTGAACCTGTCCCTCTCCAGCTTCGTCACGTAAGGAATTCTTAACTTTTTTTTCTTTTAAATCATTTTATAAAATTGTAATCATTTTGTAAAATTATAATATTTATAGTTTATTGCATACCTCTGTACAATAGTACCCTATAGTACTGTACTGTGCAATCATTTTTATCTTTTATCATTCCAGATATGACAGTGGTCCCCTCCTAAAAGCCAAATTCACCTGAACTAGTATCTCTACCCCTTTCATGTCCATCAGGTAAGGAATTCTTAACTTTTTTTTATTTTTATACATTGTTTCAAACAGTGTTATAATACTTACAGAACATAACGTACAGTATTTATTAGTCACTGTACTGTATCATTTTTATCTTTATCATTCCAGACTTCCCAGCACCTGCAGATTCCACATCATAGCCCATCCATTCTCATCTACTGTAACAAATGCCCACCCCAGTAAGCAAGCCAACCACTAGAATTAGGCAAGGAATTAACTTTTTTTATAAATTGTTATACATTTTACAAAATGCTGTAATATTTTATACTGTACAGTACTTTATTCTAATTTTTATAATTACATTATCATTGCAGACTGCCAAGCACCTTTACTCTGACCTCTACTGTAACTGTACTCCCTCATCTAGCCTACATCTTTCAAATCACTGAAAGGTAAGGAATTTTTTAAAGTCATAAATTGTTATATGTACAGTTCAGTACATTTTATAAAATACAGTATTGTAATATTTATACTGTAGTACTTTATTCTATATCGTTCCAGACTGCCCATCACCTTTACTGTATACTGTACTGGCCTTTACTAGAGCTCCCTCATCCTAGCCAACATCTTTAAAAATCACCTAAATTAAGTAAGGAATTCTTCACCTTTTTTTTATTTTTATACATTTTTGTACTACTGTACATTGGTTTATAAAATGCTGATACAGTACAGTACAGTACTGTACACATACCCTGTATAATTTTATCCTTATCATTACAGGCCCCCTACACATGCACATCTCCATCTCCTACAACCTAGCCTTACTGTAATAATGTATTAGGACTGTACACTACAGCATACTGTACCAATAGTAAATTTTTACATTCCAGAATCCCCTGAATCATGTGGCCACACCAACATTTTTACAGGGTTAAGTAACACGACAATTTAAAATAAAGGTATGGAATTCACTTTTTTTCATTTTTATATTCTTTCGTAAAATTACAGTACTGTATACCTGTATTTGACATTTAGTGTATGTATAACAAAATGTATTTTACTGTTGTATACCTGTACTCTACTTATTGCATACAAGACTGTACAGTACAGTACTTTGTAATACTAGTTATTGTAAATTTTTACATTCCAGAACCACCAGTGGAGCTCCAATATGAAATTTTTGGATGCACACAACATCAGAATGTAAAACATCAAACAGCATCATGCTATATACCAAGAAGATTAAAAGTAAGCCTGTCAAAACTTTATTTCTAATTTTTCTTGTCTTTTCAGCTTACGGCGGTTTTCGGCTTACGATGTGACATCAGAACGGAACCCCAGTTGTACTATGTAAAATGTACTGGTACATGTGGGGCTCATGACCACTGACCTTGTTAGCCACTTTAACAATGCTGATTCATTTTTACAAAATGAAAATCTACTGTGGTAAAGCAACCTTATACAAAAGGCTGCATTAACGTCTCACACAGGGGTCATAAAAGTGTGTTGGGGCTTCTCAAAAGTCAGTTATAAAAAACACAAATGTGTTCAGAGTAATACATGTGCATTATATACTAGGCAAGACAACAAAAGGTAAAGATAATGTATAGGACAATGGATACTGGCAGGAAAAGTAGATCCCTCTCTACGATTTGTTAAGTTCACCATGCATTTTTGAAATGTTTAGTGTATTTTTATATTCACAGAATGCCAATAAATTTCTCTTCCTACCATTATTTTTCATGTACCAAGAACTGTTTCAAAGATGCTTTAAAGCTTACCTGTATCATCATTGGTCATAACATCCTTTAACTGACTTAATAAGTGGTTTGCTACTGAGGAATGGGCTGTCAGTCTGTCATCATAAAGGGCAGATGATGCCCAGTCCATTATCAAGGAGTTCATTCGATACTGAACAGTCAACATCCTGACAACAGTATCACCATATAGACCTAAAAGAAACAGCATTATTTACATTTCAGAAAAAATATTTTCAAGACTTCTGTTGCACTTACCAAAAATTACTTTTATTCTTAACTTTAATCACACACAGATAACAAGAGGATTCGCAACTGCATAAAACTCCAGAGGGCTTAGCATAGTGCCTATCCCAGTAATGGAAAATTATTCTTATTATATACAGGCAGTCCCCAGTTTACGACGGGTCCGGCTTTAAAAATATATTCATCAGAAATTATTTCCCAGTTTACGACGCATGTTCCGGGGTTACGACGCGTTGTACGCCGATCCAACAGAAGAAATATGGCTCCAAAATGGCAGAATAATCAAAATTTGGAGGTTTTTTTATGAAAAGCTCAATAAAAATGCAGTTTACATTGTTTTCAATACACCCAAAGCATTAAAAATAAGGTTTTCTTAGGATTTTTGACAATTTTCGACGATTTTTCGGTTTACGACACAGCGGAAAAATGGAACCCCCTTCGTAAACCAGGGACTGCCTGTATATAAACGATCACAAAACTGTATAACTCCCAGCCATGTCGTAGTAGCAGTATTAAAGTAGTTTAACCAGACCAATGAGCTGACTTTCAGCTCTCATAGGGCTGGCCCGAAGGATTAGAATAAAATACCAGGTCTAGGCCTGAGGCCAAGCACTGGAACCCAATAGGTCATTCAGTACAATGATGAATGAATTAAAATTAAATTAAAAACTGCACATAGGCACATGTTCTTATACTGCAACACATACACAAAACAAATACATTTACTCATGCTTCCACACTAAAAAGGTATATCAAAATTCATAATAAGTTAAGTATTATCTAAAAAAATTTAAATTCGACAAATGCTATAAGGGTTTTCATGTTTTTATTATTTACTTTTTATATTTTAATAATTAAATAACAGTTCCTCATGAACAACAAAATTGGAACTACTGAAAATGTAAAAGATTCTGACAAAAGTTGACAGTCGCTGTTGGTCATACTTTGGACACTCACATAACACATTTCTGACCGTTATTATCACCTTGCACTCTGAGCATTTGGGAGCCAGGCCACATGGGGTGCTCATTAAGTGTCCATGTGTCAGACAAGTATGGCCTATTCTGAGACATGTCAGAATTACTTGTGCATGTCTCTCTCTCTCTCTCTCTCTCTCTCTGATATGATGAACTCCATATTTTAACTTTAGGTTTCATTTGTTTTAATTTATTATTTTCAGGTTCTTCATTCCATATATATTGCCATTTATTTATGATACCCATCTTTGTGTGTGTTACACAATCAGTAACAGAGATATTTACACTTGATCTTGTCATGTGGGTTGCTTCTTTGGCTGCTTTATCTGCCTCTTCATTTCCTTTGAACCCTACATGGGCAGGGATCCAGCATATTTCTACGTTTTTCCCATTATTATATAACTCATGGAGAAATTATTTAATTTGTTGTACAATATTATTTTTTTATTTGTAATTCTGAATAGCCTCTATAGTGTTTCTCAAGTGAATGTTTCTTTAATTATTTTTACAGCTGATGTAATTGCACACAATTCTGCTGTGAATAATGAAGCATTATTAGGAAGACAGAACTGATAAGTTTTGTCTTGGGATCTTCTTCTTTCCCACTGTTATCCTTACATTAAGGGGTCAGTTGCTTGATGCGCCTTCTCCCCTGCCTCTTCTCACCATATCTTCCTTCACTTTATCTCGCCATCTAATTCTCTGTCTCCCTCTCGATCTTCTTCCTCTAACAGGTTCTTCCCAAGCCCTCTTCACTTCCTCCTCATCATCCATCCTTAACACATGCCCATACCATCTCAATCGTGACTCTCTTATCACCTCTGTTATCTTTACTAAGCCTGCTCTTCATATTTCATCATTTTCCAATCTCTCAAGCAGCAATATTCCCATAATCCACCTCAGCATTCTCATCTCTGTTCTCTCAAGCTTTACTTCCCCTTTTCTTCTTAGAGCCAATGTTTCTGATCCATACATTAACACTGGTCTAATCACTGTGCTATAGATCTTGACTTTTAGCTTGACTGGCATTTTCTTATCACACACAACTCCAGCTACATCTCTCCACTTTGCCCACACCACTTTTATCCTACTGTCCACTTCAGCCCCAAATCCTCCCTCTTGGCTTAAAGTAGATTCTAAGTATTTAAACTTTTCCACCTGTTTTATTATCAAGCCTCTTCTTTCTTGTATTAATATTCTGTCTCTATCTTCCCTACTGCTCACTAAAACCTCTGTTTTATTCACATTCACCTTTAAGCCACCCCTCTCTAAAGACTCCTGCCACTCTCCAACCCTTCTCTGTAAGTCCTCCTCATCTACAGCAGTAATCACCAGATCATCAGCGCACAACTACTCCCACAGCACTTCATTCCTGATCTCTTCACTCAACACATCCTTGACCAGCACAAACAAAAATGGGCTTAATGCTGACCCCTGGTGTAATCAAACACTAACTTCAAAGTTTTCTGTTTCCCCAACTGCTGTTATTACTTTTGTGCTCATTCTCTGATATATCATCTCAACCAGCCTAACCAACTTTTCTGGGGCTTTCCTCTTCCTCAAATACCAAAACATCATTTCTCTTGGGATTCTATCTTATGCTTTCTCCAGGTCTATAAATGCACAATAAAGCTCCTGGTTCCCTCTAGCCTCTTTTCCCGTAGCTGTCTTACTATGAAGATGGCATCCACCATCCCTCTTCCTCTTATGAATCCATATTGCTGTCTCCCGACCTTTACAATTTCTCTCAATCTCTCATCCAGTATCCTCTCTAAAACTTTCAATCCATGCTCTGTTAGTTTAATTCCTCTGTAGTTACCATGACATCTCCCTTCTGCTTGTATATATATATATATATACAGTACCATTAGACTCTCCTCCCAGTCCCTTGGCATTTCTTCCTCTTCCTATATAGTTTTTAATAAATCCAGCATCCACTTCTCCCCCTCTGTACCTAGTAATTTGATAATTTCAATTTGGTATGCTGATGGACCTGGTGCTTTACCATTTTTCATTTTACTTATTTGCTCTCTTCACTTCTCTATCCTGTATTTCCATCACTGGTCCCTCCACCCTCTGTGCTTCCCCCATCTCCTCTCTCTCATTTTCAGTATTTAAAAGTTGTTCAAAATACTCTCTCCATCTCTTCTTAATGTCTTCATCTCTATACAATATATTTCCATCTCTATCCTTGATGACACCCAGTTTACCTAAATCCTGTCTCTGCCTTTTCCTCAAGTTTGAAATCTTACAGATATCCTTTTCTCCTTCTCTTGTTCCTAGTCTTTCATTAAACTGCTCTGCCACCCTTCCAATAGCCATACCTACCCTCCTTCTCACATCTCTTTCCTCTTCTCTGTACTGTTCCTCTGCACCCTGTGCATGCCTTACTTTCCAGTCCTTAAATGCTTTTGATTTTCTTTTAATTGATTCCTGCAACTCCCCATTCCACCACCACTTTTCTCCTCTCGACACTCCATATCCGCTGGTTCTCCCCACTTGTTCCTCTGCTTCCCCTACACATATTTCTCTCATGTCTGGTTACATATTTTCAATTCTGTTACCCTGCCCAACTTCTATGTTCCCCCTTTCCTTCCATCTCTCTCTCACAGTCCTCCTAAACTGCTCCCCCTTTTCTCCTTTAAGTTCCCAAATCTTAATTCTTGATCTCCTCTTTCTCTTTTAAGGTTTCTTCCCTCTCATTTTCAAATCTACCACCACCAACCTATGTTAACACATGCTTCTCCCAAGATCACTTTGCAGTTCGTCACATTGCTTTTGTCAGCTCCCCTAACCAGGATGTAATCTATTTGGCTTTGCACTCCTCCACTTTCATACGTTATCAAGTACTTATCTAACTTCTGAAACCATGGGTTCATACACGCCAATTCAAAACTCTGAGCCATCTCCAATATATAATCCCCATCTTCATTTCTAATTCCAATGGCCTCTGTGTACCTCCTTACACCCATCTCTTCTCTTTCTCACCCTGTCATTCATATCAGCTCCTATTATTAGTTTCTCTTCCTCCCTCACTGTTCTAATGACAGCCTCAAACTCTTGTCTAAATAATTCTTTCTCTTGCTCTTGGCACCCTATCTGAGGAGCATGTGCTGATACTATATTTACCACTTTGTCCCCTATTATTACTGGAATCTTTAAAAGCCTATCATTTACTCTCTTTACTTCTACCACTTTTTCCTTCCAGTTGTTACTTAGTATAATTCCAGCTCCATTTCTTCCCTCTCGTGACCCACTGTAATAAAGCTTACTACCCATTTCCTATCTCTCTAGTTCCACTCCCTTTCCACCCAGTCTCCTGCACACACAAGAAATCTATCCTCCTCCTCTCCATCACATCTACTATCTCCCTCAGTCTTCCTGTTAGAGTACCAACATTCCACATACCTGCTCTAGTCTTCCACTCTTTCACTAACTTCTTTGGCTGCAGCATATCCCACTTTGTGCTCTGATTTAGATCCATCTGTATATACTGCATAATGTGGACCTTTTCAGCTTATATGCTCTACTGTATGTTGTCTATGGTATTCTGGTGCATATGAGTAACTTTTTGATAAATATTTCAGGTGTGTACAAATTCTCATTTTATTCATTGTACAAGGATGAGGTGATTTTACTATTAAAGGAACTAGTATATTTATTTTCAAGGACTCAAACAATCTTCTAGCTCTAATTGGGAAAGGTGGTGGATGGTTATTTATAATTACAATTCTTGATTCAAATAATTTTTTTGTTGAGGAATCAGCTGTCTGAATTCTTAGAGCACTTTTCATTGTTACTAGCTCTCTAGAGAGAGAGAGAGAGAGAGAGAGAGAGAGAGAGAGAGAGAGAGAGAGAGAGAGAGAGAGAGAGAGAGATATCACCACATTTAACTTGTAAAGATGACTTTGGTGATGATCTGAAGGCTCCTGAGCATGTCCTAAGGCCTTCAATGTGAACAGGGTCCAACATTTTCAGCTCCGCATTCGATGCTGAGCCACATTCTTCGCTTCCATAATCAATGATAGACAGCACTGTTGCTTTAAACAGAAGAGTAAGGGTATGTCTATCAGCTCCCCAAGTAGTGTTCGATAGTTTTTAATTAGGTTATAATGCTCTTTTACCTTTTGATTTTACTTATGTTATGTGGACTTTCCAGTTCAAAAGAGTATTGAATATTCATCACAAAATTTTGCTGTTTGGCCAATTAGTATACTATGGTTTCCAATTCTGAAATCTACTTCTTCATTTTTTCCACTTTCTATTTTTATAAAACATGATTGCTTGAGTTTTGTCTATGGAAAATTTAAAGCCTACATATGAGGCCCATTCATCTATTCTTATTATGCTTTTATTAACGATTCATTCTGCATGTTTTATTCAAGATTCTGAATAACATATGGCAAACTCATCAATATACAGGTTACTTTTAATTCCAATAGGTATATTATTATTGATATCATTAATTTTTAGAGTAAACAGTAAGCCACTAAGGTCACTCCCCTGTGGAACACCACTCCTCAAGTGGAAATGTTCTGGAAAGAACATTATCAATTCTCACCTCAAAACTTCAATTTGTCAAAAAGTTTTGGATAAACCTAAGTAAATGTCCACGGAAGTTGTTGTTTGTGTGAAGTTTTTAATATAGCATACCTCCATGTAGTATTGTATGCTTTTTGAATGTCAAAAAAGACAGCTACAGTAATTTGTTTTCGTTCCAAATCTCTACGTATATGGTCTTCCAAGTTAGAGAGAGAATCTAATGTAGATCTGTTGCACTGTGACCCGAACTGAGTGGGAGTCAAAATTTTATTTTCTCGAACGTGCCACGTTAGTCGAGCATTTACGATTTTCTCTAACAATTTGCATAACCAGGTTGTTAAAGAAACTGGTCTGTAATTATTTATATTGCTGGGATCCTTTCCAGTTGTCTTGTCCACTCCGATGGACGACGAACACACGAACACACACATGTTTGGAAGAGACAGCGTCAGGCTCTTACAAGATTTTCAGCAGAGTTAGCTCAGATGTAAGGAAAAAGTTTTTTCAAAAATTCACCATAAATCAAAATATTGTGCAAGAGACTTCCAATTTGTTGCAAAATGAAGGTAAATGATTGAATATTACTAGAATGTAAGAGGTTTAGCTTACAATTGCATTTTTCGACCATTTCGGTCGAGTCAAAGTTGACCGAAGGTTGAAATTTTGGCACTTATCGTGATTTATATGAAAATATGTCAAAATTGATAAAAGCTACAACCATGAGTTATTTTTTGTTGTATTCGACATGAAATTGCACACATTTTCATATATAAAACTTTATGTAACTGCTAATAGAAAACAGTGCAAAAATTACAACAAAGTGACTAAAGAATTTCTGAGATTTTCAGCAGAGTTAGCACGCGTACGTAAGGAAAACGTTTTTTTCAAAAATTCACCATAAATCGAAATATTGTGCTAGAGACTTCTCGTTTGTTGCAAAATTAAGGTAAATGATTGAATATTACTAGAATGTAAGAGTTTTAGCTTACAACTGCATTTTTCGACCATTTCGGTCGAGTCAAAGTCGACCGAAGGTTGAAATTTTGGCACTTATCGTGATTTATATGAAAATATGTCAAAATTGATAAAAGCTACAACCATGGGTTATTTTTTGTTGTATTCTACATGAAATTGTGCACATTTTCATATATAAAACTTTATGTAAAGGCTAATAGAAAACTGTGCAAAAATTACGACACAGTGACTAAAGAATTTCTGAGATTTTCAGCAGAGTTACGTCACGTAAGGAAAACGTTTTTTTTCAAAAATTCACCATAAATCGAAATATTGTGCTAGAGACTTCTCGTTTGTTGCAAAATTAAGGTAAATGATTGAATATTACTAGAATGTAAGAGTTTTAGCTAACTGCATTTTTCAACCATTTCAGTCGAGTCAAAAGTCGATCAAGGTTGAAATTTTGGCACTTATCGTGATTTATATGAAAATATGTCAAAATTGATAAAAGCTACAACCATGGGTTATTTTTGTTGTATTCTACATGAAATTGTGCACATTTTCATATATAAAACTTTATGTAAAGGCTAATAGAAAACTGTGCAAAAATTACGACACAGTGACTAAAGAATTTCTGAGATTTTCAGCAGAGTTAGCTGATGCTTTCTTTTGGGATAAGAAAGAAATTCGCGCATGTGCAGCTGGGTCACGCTTGTAAACAAAACAACAGCGTGATCCATGAACTCCCAGCATCCCTCAAGGCATGTGATTTAAAATTTTTCGCAAACGAGGCCTATAAGTATTTTTCCGAAAATATTTAAAAAATTTTTTGTAGTCGACGTATTTTACGTCTACTTGGCACCCGACAGACAATTTTTGTCAACGAAAAATACGTCCAGTCGGCATTTAAGGGTTAAGCTAATTCTTGCTTGTTATTCAGTTTCCCTTTATATTGAATTATCATAAGTCACTCTGCATGAACCTCCAGAATAAGCTGATATTAATAATTACTATACCGTGTATGTATAGAGTATACTTTATAGACTCTATGGTGTAGGCTAGGCTATATACAAGATACGTTTTTTCCAACAAATGATGGGTTTTTTGGAACCTAACCCCATCGTAAATAGGATAATACCTGTATAAGCATTTTTAGTTCTTTTTTTGTGTGTTTGAACTATCAAAATAGGCAGTTCTAAGTGTTTTTGGAAGGGTTCTAAGTATTTGTGGATTTTAGCTATTTGCAGGCTGGTGTGGTACGCATCCCCCGCGAATACAGGGGGTTTACTGTAACATTCCTTTTCACACCCTAATGTAAAACCTAACAAAAATATTTTGATAGTAAATTGAAAACCCTTTCCACCATTTAGCTTGTCATGATGGGAGCTAGGTATTAAATTACATAAATTCCAAAAGTAAATTTTAAAAAGTAACTAAGCATAATTGTTCAAAGTAAATTATTGTAAGAATGAATTAGAGTGAATTAAATAAAGCAATGAGTACATTCGCATACAAATAGGCTATCAGAGAGAGAGAGAGAGAGAGAGAGAGAGAGAGAGAGAGAGAGAGAGAGAGAGAGAGAGAGAGAGAGAGAGAGAGAGAGAGAGAGAAAACTTTAATATTTTTACATCCTCACCAAAGAATGTTAATAAGGGCATAGTAATAATAACAAGCGAGTATTGGAGAATAAACTCATTAATTCATAAAGTCCAGTGCAATAACCTTTTTTCCATTTATACCCAAAACTTGATCTTTTAAATCCCCATCAATTCTTCCCTTTTACTCATTCACACATAGTGCCCGAACTTGTACACGTGTCCATGTTCATAGTACTTGTCTCCAATACTATTTTCATATCAAGCGCTTCAGCCAGCGGAGTGAGCTCTTGTGCGTTTCAAAGAAAGAACATACAACCAATTAATAACAGTTATTAACTGTCGTGCATGAGTAGGTTTTCCTTATCCAAGACTTGCGTATACCTCAAGCACCATATTGCACATTGAGTGCAACCCCAAAACCTTCCTGTCCTCATGTCAGGAAGCAGACTTCCCTTCCTCATGCCAGGGAGCAGCTAGCCACCCTCGAGTGCAAGCCAAAGGGTTTCCCCTTCCACAGTGCCACTAAATGAGGCAATGCCAACGACTAGGTTACTGAAGCGCTTACCTTTCACTTTCCCTTTTACTCATTGTTCACGCTCTGCCTCGGGCAGACTGCCATTTCCTTCAGTGCAATTTAGTTGTGCTGCCACTTAGTGTTGGTCCCTGGAACACACAGGCACCCTAGTGCCACCTAGATACATAGTCCTCACATAAAAGCCACTGCACCTGTGCCTGAGTTACAGAGTGCTAATGACAGCGTATCTGCCCATAAGGATCATTGCTCCTTCAGGATCGCTCCACTTCATCAGCATATCCGTGCATAAGGATCATTGCTCCTTCAGGATTGCTACATCAGTGTGACCTCTGCACCGCACACTCAGCCACAGTGCCATCTTACTGAGAAAGTGCCATTCCAACAAAGTGCCACCAAGTTACAGGACACTTCCCCACTGTCAAAGACCCCTTCCCCCTAGACGTCCTAAAAGACTAGAACCAAGCCCTCATGAACATGGGCAAGGATGTAGGTTACACAGGACAGGCACTCACCCAGTGGGTGAAAGAACAGCTGGAAAGAGGTGGAAGAGAAGATCTGAGGGAGTACGAAGAAGCTACGGCAGCATGAGACCTTGCTCTCAAGAGGAGTGAACTACCTCTCAAAGCTCTCAAGAAAAAGAAGCTGGAGCTGGAGAAGGCTCAAAAAGAAAGTGCCAAAGCCGTAGTTGCCCAACAAGCTTCCAACCCCACACCTGCTGCACCCAGTGCTCCAATATCTAGCATTCATTCTCTGATTACTAAATGGACGGAGGACGAGCCCGAGGCGTGGTTGGAGGAAGTAGAAGCACTCTTCGAGAACTACTCCACCACCAAGATGGAGAGGGCTAAACTGCTTGCCAAGCACATGGACGGCAAAGCCAAAACCGCCCTCCACTCAATGCATAAGGGTAACAGAGGGAACATGGTAGATGTTCAACGAGTGATCACCAAAGCGTACGAGATCACCCGGGAGAGGAAGTTGGTTGTGCCTGGATTGAATCAGCCTATCATAAGACTCAATCAGATAATGCTGGCTTGACGCAATGGTGTGCACAGAGTTCCAGGACTTGTTCAACTGGATCATGCTGGAGGCTTTCTTCCAGTGTGTTCCTGGACAACTCGCTGTGCACCTCAACGACACACAACCTAAAACACTCACAGAAGCTTGTCATGTGGCCAACGACTGGGAGACCTTTAACCAGTCTCACAGCACATCTCACCAGCATATAGTGCCACCCGGTCTTCTCTCGGGATCAGCTCGTTTGAAGAATGGACTCCCTGCCAAGCCACCCACATGCAATTTCTGCAAGAGAGTTGGGCACCCTGAATCTGAGTGCAGTGGTAAGAAAGGAGCTAACCAGCAGCACCCTCAAAAGGACTCCAAGAACTCTTTTTCATCCACAACCACTCAATCTTCTCCACTGACAGTCACCATAGGGAAATCAGCCCATTCAGAGGGCATCTGCAGAGACTGTGGAACTGCAGGGCACTACACTGCCAGATATTGTGGTTGCTCAAAACATATCCATTCTACCAAGCACATAAATCTGATCAGGGCCACTACCTCCGCGGTCGTGCTGCCCGATATGTCTCACCCTGAGCGGGTGTGGACTCAGTCCGTCTCAGTGGCACCTCTGGATGGCTCTAACCTACCAGTGAACCTGCCAGTTATGGTAGACACTGGCTCAGATATTTGCCCGATTGACCAGGCCCGAGTGCCAGCCAGTGCCACTGTAGACAAAAAGACCAGGTGGACGATGACATGGATAGAAGAGCAGACAAAGACCATTCCCACAGTCAAGGTTCAGGTGACAACCCCTTGGGGCATGCAACCTCACTGTATTGCTGCGGTGAGCAAAATCAGGCACGGAGTAGAGTTCTTGTTGGGACGAGACCTCCTCTAGGGATGTCCTTCCCCTACGCCATTCTGTTGCCTAGCTACCTCCACTAGGGAGGCCTTAATTCCAAAATCCCCTGAGCAGGACACAGCCACTGTGACAGGCAGTACCTTCTGCTCACTGAAGTGGTCAACAGAAGGGGCACTCTCTCTGTGCAACTCCAGGGACAGTCCTCACTCTTCACAAAAGGATGGCCACCAAAAGTTTCCTCCCTCACTACGAAGGGAATCTGCCAGAACCAAGTACCACTGTAACTGTAAGACCTGTAACATAACAGTGTACTCCATGAATTGGCTAGGGTTTCCTAGCAAGCAAAGTGCTCTGGACACCACAAACAGAACTATTCCAAGAGGCTCTGCCCTCCACCTAAGACAGGAATCTCTATCTCACACTACCTCAGGTACACTGACCTTGTCAGGCACACCTGACCCCAAATCTCTGCCAGTGCCACTTGAGAGCCCTGAGCAGTGCCATGTTTTGTCTGTCTCAGACGTTGAGCCTCCACTAACCTTAACCTCTGTGCCTGGCCCAGAGTTAGTGCCAGTGCCAGCTCCCAATCATGTCACAGACCCTCCTACAGGAGATCTGCCCAAATTCACGAACTGATTACAGTATTGCCAACTGTGAGCCCTCGGTCCCTGACGATTCTTATTCACAATCACCTTTGTCTGCTAAGGATGAATTTCTGGTAGACCTTAATGCTACACCTTCTCTGGTTGACCAGGAACTGTCCGGCCGGGATGCAGAAGATGTTTCTACCCTTATGACGGTTGTCGCAGTAGCCAAAGTAGGGAGCCTCCCTATAGCTCCTAGGGCTACCTCTAATTCTGCTCCTGACGGCACCTCTGGCCTTTCCCCAGAGTCAGTGCCCTTGTCACCTCCTGGGAATGGCATAGCCAGACCTTGGCAGACCCAAAGAAGAAGACAGGGCAAAAAAAGATCCAATTAACCAATAAGAGCCACAAGCTCTCCTTGGCACTCGTGTCCCATTGGCACAGTGCTGTTTCCATCTCAGTGATCCTGGCACCTACCCACAGGAGGTAGCGGACGTGATCTCTGCCCAAATAGACTAAAACCTAACACCCAAGGCAACCTTTTAGTACTAACCATTAATAAACCTCAAGATAAAACTGTCCAATACTCAAGCTGGTATACTCCTGACCACTTAGCATAATTAACCCTTCAGGTTGCTCATGTCTGAAAATATTGCATGTGATAGCCCGTAAAGAATTGTGTAATCTGTAAATAACTGCATTTAGTTAAGTCAATGTCATTTAAGTTAGTGCCATGACAACAAGACACATTTTTTCTATGTACCCCTTTGCCTAGGAATAAAGCTCCCTGTCATCAGAGACAGCCAGCAGAAGTCTGTAGATACCTTTGTATAGTGTTAGGCTCTGCTGTAGTTAGTTAGTGAGGTAGGTCATTTTAGTTAGCTGCGTTGCATTTAAGTAAGGGAACTGACTAGTTGAGACGAATAACTTACTTAGCAACAGGCCTTCATGCCCAAAAGGGAGTGAATGCCTTCTTAAAGGGGGGAGCTCTTACATATTTAGAAATTTGTCTCTCCAGCCAGTTAGCTAGGAAGTCAAATTTCATAGCAGCTGGAGGAGACCTGCGCTAGGGGGAACAGAATGTAGGCGTCCTACCTCAAAATCGACAATACTGGGGGGCAGAAAGCAGTTAGGGCACAAGGACAGTTCATGATAGTAAATGGGCTGCTAGGCTGACCCTTATTTAGTCTTAACTATGCGACCTATCTCCCTATGACCTTTGTGCTGGCTGTTTGCTGCCCTGTGCTCGCTGCGAGAATCAAGGGGACGACGCCATGCCGTGACACACTCTTACTCCATTCCCTGACAACGGAGTGCAAGGTCACTTCACTAGCCATGTGTTGGACTTCTACAAGAGCAGCCTGAATCCATCTTCTGCAAGCAAGCTCCATGCACGGATGCAATAAGAATCCCGTTTTCTAGCTCTTCATGTTCTGCCCCTGCCCTTGTGAAACAACTGCCTTAGAAGACTCAATTACATCTTGCCACGTGCAACACTTCTGCAATCGACAGTCTACAAGGGACATGTGTTAGGTCCCTCAAGCGTTAATGCTGTGCTGATGTAAAATAATTTTATCAGACAGTCTTAAATATTCTATAAGATTCATGTCAAACTCTTTGTACAGTTGTAGCCTTCTCAGATTTATTTATTTGCTAACTGCAGTTACACCTTTTTATGGCACACTGCATGAGCCTTGATTGCTGAACTGCCAGCCTGTCCATAATAATTTCAAGTGGAAAATCTGTAAATAAATTAATTTAATCTGACCGACTGGTTTGAAAGGCGACCTTCCCATTTTCTTTGAACAGATGTAATTTCAAGGTAAGTCATACTATTAATTATAATTATTGCTTATATTCTGAGATCTAGGTGTTGGCCCCTAAGGCAAATTACATTCAAAATTCAATTTAACTCTTCCAACCAGATTCAGAACATAACAATATGTATATGTATATACATAGTATATCCACATCCACTCCAAGTTCTTTTTTAGTTTATTCTATGAATAGTTATTAACTCATATTTTTTAAATGGCATGTTATAATTTCTACTTGTAATTCTATAAACTTTTTATGTTACTTTTAAACAACAGAAAAGGTTACAATTCATCATTTAAAACAATTCTTCAATGTAGAGCAGTTACAAAAATATAAAATAATGTATTACGTGGTTGTTAATAATAAGCAATAGCGATGAATCATAACACATGCCTTATGTTTGGTAAGTCTGGCTAAAAGTATGACGATTTGCATTTAGCCTATTGAACATTTACTTCTGGGTATAGTCATAGACACATACTTGTGGTCTCTTAATGGTCGTAAAGTCAATACGACATAAGGGTATAGGCTGTAAGTCAACGACTATTAGCAAATATATATTTATATATACATTGGGACTGCAATGAAAAAATGGCTTATTCAAATAAACATTAAAAATGACCTTAGATGCTCCTATATGTAACCTATCATGTTTCTAATGCTATAAACTGCTTGATTTTTAAACATTTCTATTGTTTTTGTAATAAATTTATAATCTTAACTGTAATTTCATGAAAAAAGATTACAGTATATATGTACAGTACCTGAAGAGTTACAGCAATGTCCTAGTTGTGCTAAAATTTATGCATTAGCGAAAATTGTCAATCACATCGTCCAACTCACACCAGAAGCACACCTATAGCAACCTTTAAACCTTTTTCATGGCATTTTATAATAGCCACCTTATTTTCAAATGACACTCAGTAGCACTAACACTAGCAGTGAAAACTTTCTTTCAAGCCAAACAAGACACAGACATACATAAGTACTGTAAGTGTCTGCACACACCTTATTTTAAATATTTCACAGATTTTAAATGATTTCAAACATGTTACTTTCATGATAAAATTAAGTTTCATATATACTTACCAAGTAATCATATAGCTATAGTTTCAACTCAAGTGGCAGCTTTAATTTTGAAATTCGCAGTAGCGCTTCTATTGTTTGCATGTAGGTGACTAGCCCTGCCCACTTTCGGGGAAGAATAGGTACAACAAAGCTGAAGAGCTCAATTCATTTGTGCCCTATGTACATGAGAGGGGAAGAGGGAGGACTCCGGTACTACAATTACTTGGTAAGTATATATGAAACTTAATTTTAAAATGAAAACAGTATTTTCATATAAGTAACTTACCAGATAATCATACAGCTGAATCCCACATTGACAGAAGGGGGGATGCATGGACATATTCTACTTCAAAACATTCAGTAATGGTAATGAATTTGAAATAGAAAAGTAGCTAGCATTGATAAAATGTCTGTTGTAACTTTACCTGGTAAGAGAGCTACTGCAAAAAGAAAACCCCCTGTATTTTGCGGGTGATGAGTACCACACACCCCCTGCGAACAGCTAAAATCCGTGAATACTTAGAACCCCTCTAAAAACACTTAGAACTGCCTATTTTGATAGTTCAAACACAAGAAAAATCTCTAAAAATGCTTATACCTGAGTATTTTAATAATTTTATCACAAAAAGTTCATCTGGTCAACAAAATTATATGAAAACATTAATTAGTGAATATTTCTTAATGAAAAATACCACGAATGGGTGAATTTTCCACAAATAATGTGTATGTTCCACAGAGAAATCCGCGAATAGGTGAGCCCGTGAATCGTGAGAGCACGAATACGGGGGGTTTACTGTACTACCTCTGGTTGGTGCTCATCTTAATCTGTAGTGGCATGGCGGTACAGCTGTGAAGCGCCTCATTTAAGTGGGAGCTTTGCGGTGAGGATATTTCTGATGGCTACCAAAGCATCAAAAAGTGCCCTTGTCCTGGGCACAGTATCACAATAAAAACAACCAGACAATGCTGTCACCTACACATACATAAAAACCACCACCCATCCACTAAAAACTGGAGGGCACTCCAGGTACACGGTAACCCCAGGGTCCCCAAGACTCGACACCCTATATTGAGGTGAAGAGATAGATGATAGAATACCTCCTATGCTTCATCCCCCAAAAACCATATCAGCCACTGACAATGGACCCAAGGTACTGCAGTTCTCGAAAACTGTTTCCACTTCATGTAAATAATGTGTCATGAAAATTGATTTACACTTCCAATTCATGGACTGCAGAATAGCAGAGATAGACAAGTTATGTTTAAAAGCTAACGAGGTAATGACAGCTCTAATCTCGTGGGATTTAACTTTAAAAGAAGGAAACAAGTCTTCCCGAATCCTTGAATGCACCTCGGAAATAAGATCTCTTAAAAAGAATGACAATACATTCTAAGTGGTTGGGAAGGATTTTTAACAGAGCATCAAAGGTTGCTAGAGGGGCCTCTAATCCTCTCGGTCCTATCCAGGTAATACCTCAATGCTCTCATGGGACATAGAGCTCTTTTTTCCTCTTTTGGGCCAAGAATATCCATCAAATTCTTGATGGTAAAAGAATGGGGCCAGGGCCTGGAAGGTGTCTCGTTCTTAGCCAGAAAACCTAGTGAACAAGCAGACCGAGTCTCCTTGAGAGAACCCAACTCTTTTATCTATAGCCTGTAGCTCGCTGACTCGCTTGGCTGTAGCCAAAGCAACAAGGAAGAAGGTTTTCCTAGTCAAATCTCTAAACAAAATGGAGTGAAGGGGCTCAAAAGGAGGGCCCGACAGCCACCTAAGGACTGCATCAAGATTCCAGGTGACTGAGTCTATCTTCCTCTGCTTAGATGTGTTGAAGGATCTGACAAAATCGCTAATATCCCGGTTCGATGACAGATCCAGACCTCTGTGTCTAAAGACAGAACTCAGCATGGCCCTGTATCCTCTAATGACAGAGGAAGGCAAACCTTTAGAGGATCTTAAAAAGAGCAGAAAATCTGCATCACAGAAGTTTGAGAATACAAGATGTTATGTCTTCTACACCAGCTGTGGAATACTGTCCACTTGGAACTGGTAGACCCTGCAAGAAGACTGACATCTGCACCCTGCAAGAAGACTTGACATCTGCACCCTGCAATAACCTCTGCAACTAGTCTTGAAAACCCTTCCACTCTGACGAGTTTTCTGACAGTCTGAAGCCTGTCAGGGCAAGCGCGGATAGTCCTCAATGAAACCGATTGAAATGAGGCTATCTAAGAAGACTTGGTCTCTGTGGAAGTAGCCTCAGGATGTCTACCATCAGCCTGAGGAGGTCCGGGAACCACTCCTTCAGAGGCCAGAACGGAGCTACTAGGGTCACTGATATGTTGTGACGAGTTAAAAACTTGTTTGATACTTCCCTGACCATGCTGAATGGTGGGAATGCATACACGTCTAAATTTGACAAATTCTGGAGCATGGCATCCGTTGCCCATGCCAGAGGGTCCAGGGCTGGAGAGCAACACAGCGGGAGGCAATGATTCCTTGACATAGCAAACAGATCTAAAGTCGATTTTCCCCACAGTTTCCACAGGTCGGTGCATACCCATGGATCTAGAGTCCATTCTGTGGGAAGAACCTGTTTGCAATGACTCAGTTCGTCTGGCGACACATTCAGCTTGCCTTGAATGAACTGAGTTATGGTCTTGGTCCGATTCTTCTCTGCCCAAAGAAGGTCCCTCCCTGCTTCTTGATGTTAAACAGAGAGGTGGTGTTGTCCGAGTGGACCATCACTGTCATGTTGAAAGTTGCTGTTACAAATGACTGAAGACCTAATTGTACTGCCTTCAATTCTCTTACGCTGATGTGAAGTTTCCTCTGTTCCGGGGACCAAGTCCCAGAAACTTCCATGTCTTCCAGAAGGGCTCCCCAGCCTAGATCTGATGTGTCTGAGTACAAGGCTAGGTCGGGGCTTGGAGGAAGGAGCGACTTTCCTTCCAAAAGCCTTCCTTCTGACAGCCACCAACACGGGTCCTTCTTGATCTCTAGAGTTACAGGAAACACAAACGAGTCCAGATGGGTTTTTCTGTCGCAACTGGCCTTCAGGAAGAAGTGCAGCACCCTCATATGAAACCTTCCTACCCTGATGAACTTCTCGATGGACGCTAGTGTTCCTAAAAGACTCGTCCACTTGTTGGCTGAACAGGATGGGAGAGAGAGAAAGCTACATACCATATGAAGGCAGGATTCAACTCTTTTGGGGAACAGAAAAGCCTGAAAACTCGGAGAGTTGATCGTCATCCCCAAATAAAGAATCTTCTGAGTTGGAGTCAGTTGGGACTTTTGCAGGTTGACGAGTAATCTCAGCTCTTGTGCGAGGAGAAGGGTCTTCTGTAGGTCCTCCGCGCACTTCTCCTTTGAAGGAGAGCGAAGAAGCCAATCTTCCAGATAGAGGGAAATGTTGATGGCCATGGAGCCACTTTGCGAGAGGGACGAGAACACAAGTAAAAACTTGAGGAGCTGTAGAGAGGCCAAAGCACAGAGCCCGAAACTGAAAGACTCTGCTCTGGAAAATGAACCTTAGGAACTTCCTGGAGTCCAGATGGATGGGGACATGGAAGTATGCATCCTGCATGTCGATGATGATCATCCAATCGCATTGGTGAATGACTGACAGGACTGTCTGGTTCGTTTCCATTTTGAATTTCGTCTTCTGGACGAAGAAAGTTACGGCACTGACATTGAGGGCAAGTTTCCAACCCCATGATGACTTGGGGACCACAATCAGACGGTTGTAAAACCTCCTCTGTGTTGAAATCCTTGACCACGTCTACAGCTCTCTTCCTGAGAAGGGAAGAGACCTCTTCCAAAAGGGCTGAATACTGCTCTGGGCCCACTGAATACGCTGTCAATGCAATGGGCATTGAGACTAAGGGAGGATTCTCCCTGAACGGGATGGAGTAGCCCTCTCTCAGAACCTTTAAAATCCATTGTTCAGCTCCTCTGACTTCCCATTTCTCCCAGAAATAAAGAGATCTGGCCCCCACTGGTATGAGGAGGACTGAGTCTTCACTTCTGGGAATAAGGCTTGATGGAGGTCTTCTTAGTTGATCTGACTGAGAAATGCATGTTCGATCGAGGTCTAGACTGAAACCTCAATCTGGTGCCACTAAACGACTGCTGTTGGAGAGGTGAGACTGGCTTGGCGCCAAAAGAGGTCGACTCCTTGGGTTGTTTGGCTAACTGAACATGGAGGTCCTGAGCGGACTTCTTCTGGAGGTATGTGGCTATCTCCTGTACTGTGGCCTGAGGAAAAAGATGATGACTATCCAACGGCGAGAAAAGGAGAGCCGACCTCTGGGCAGCAGTGACCCCCTTAGTGGTGAATGAACACCAAAGTTTTCTCTTCTTTGGGACCCCCAGAGAAAAAAAACAGCCAGTTCCAGCGAGCTGTCCCTGATGACTTTGTCAGCACATGACAGGATGCCAAGCCAGTCTGAAGAAAAGTCCCCTGCCAGGTCACAACAGTCTTCGATTTTCTTGGCAAGGGTCCTATCGTCCAGTCTAAAAAACTAAAAACTTCAAAAACTTTAAAAATATTCTTGACCAGATGATTGAGCTCCGTCGGCAAGAAAATAATCTTCGACAACAAGAAGGCTGATCTACAAGACAAATCAATGAGGCTGGCGAAGTTCCCCTGGGAGGAGGCAGCGACTCCCAAAGGAGGAGCTTCTCCAATGGTGTATGAGAGGTACCTCCTACGAGAAAGATGAGCAGAAGGAGAAAAGACTTCCTTGCCTTGTTCCCTTTTCTCCGAGAGCCAAACTCCAATCTCATTTAAGGCTTTCCTTGAATAGGAGGAAAGAACCATCTTAGGAAGCCTGAAACTATTGTCAGGCTGGTTCCTCATCATGAAAGTCAATGAAGGAGAAGCTGGGGCAGCTGGAGTGAAAGCGGTTGGAAAGCTCACCAAAAAATATCTAAGGAGAGCTGTGTAGGCTGTGGGAGAAGTTTCCTGATCCAGGAATTCATCATCCAATGAAATCAGTGAAGGAAACTAGTCAGAAGAAGCCTTTGATACTGCAGGTGCTTCCTGTAAAAGGTCCAAAATGTCACTGAGTTGGCACTGGATGGGTACCAGCAAAGGATCATGCACTGTGCATGTGGAAAGAACCGAAGCAGACAGCTGAGGAGGTGGCGTCCGACACCCAGAATGTGGTGCTGGGTGCTTGGCAGCTGGCACTGATCATATTGGAGATGGCACTGGGAGTTCAGGAGAAGCAGAAGGGCGCTTACGAGTGCTAGACAGGTGCTTTGGCGCCAAATAATGGTGCTCTTCAGCAATGCGCTCTGAAGAAAAGCGTTCAGGATTGTTCCAATAGCTATATGAAGGCTGGGGTTATCCCAGGTTCCTGGAGCAGCTTACAGGGAGACAGAGAACGACCCGCACCAACTACACTCCTCCTCAAAGGCCGAGACGCGTCCGAAAAGCGCCAATGGTGCCTCTTGTCCGGACTGGAATCTGTAGAACCAGAGGATAACTGATGCACATCCACCTGGATGCCTTTCCAATGGCTGTCCGTCAAAGCCTGGGACCAGACAACAGGCTCGACTGAGGGGGTGAATACCTGTGGGCAAACCCTGACAACCTCTATTGGACTTCTACTGCGCCTCTTCCCAGGTTTAGGGGTCTGGCAGGGACCTTTGTCTAGGAGCATCTGTGGGATGAGTAGCCACCTCCTCACTAACACTGCACTGTCACTTTTGTCATTCACTTTATCCACTAGAACCTCAATGGAAGCCCCTAATTGGGCCACCGTACTAACACTAACCAAATTTCTGGTCAAATCTGGCTTCGAAGACTGGCAATGGGATTGGGGTTGGAAGCATGGGAGTCAGGTAAAGGAGTTGGTGGTACAGTCAAGAGTGCTGCTGATGGGAGAAAAAGCAGTTACAGGAGAAGATATGACAGGCATATCGGCTACACCAGGTTAGGTGTAGACTCTACACTACCTAAAGACCTATTTTCTGCTGTAGCAGCCGCCTTTCTTTTCCCGTCTCTTTCAAGTTTGTTCAAACGAGCCTTTAAGACCTTCCACTTTCTCTCATCCCAGTCCCTCCATTCGTTACAAGTCAAATCAATCATGCATACTTGTCCCTTACAATAAGCACTGATGGTATGTGAATTGTAGGAAGCCTTAGTCAGTCTGTCTTGCAGCCTTCGCTCCAAAAACGAATACTGGACGCACGAGAATCCAACATAAATAGTGAAATTATGTCTTAAAATAGTGAAAAAACAGGTCTTAAAAAACCTGCCACTATCTCTAAATAGCATGAAGGCTACCAAAAGTAAGAATACTTCACCAATCCTGGAGAAATATACAACCATACGGCAAAGGGAATTCAAAATAATGCTGCTAATACAACTGATGTTCAGTCGTTAACTGGCAGAAATGAATTGAGCTCTTCAGCTTTGCTGTACCTATCAGAATAGGTACACAAAAACCATAGCACTACCCCAAATTTCAAAATTTAAGCTGTACAGTAGTGCGAGTTGACACTATACCTATATACTTACTTGGTAAGTTACTTATATGAAAATACATATTTTGATATTTTTTAATGTAAATTCACACTTTTTTTTATTAATTTACATATGTAAAGTTGCATAAACCAAAGCACAGTTACTTTCAATTTTGAATACTGCATGTTTTTTTTTTTCTTAATATTTTTAACCTAAACCCATGAAGTAAAAAATATCAGAAAATGAAATGCAAAAGCTATGCAAGTCTAATTACAACATAAGAATATACAACAAAGAATATTCCTGATGCCTGGTCTCATTTCCTTGTGAATTTAACACAAATAATCCAAAAAAATATCACAAATGTTTTACAAGGGCACAAAAATTTTTTTCATTAATACAGGTGTAACATGCATGGATCTACATCCTTCAAAATTATACTTACCAATTAGTCTCTCCATTAATGAAAGTGCCAAGCCCTTTGCAGCAGCTTCATGAGAAAGAATTGTTGGAGGTAACTGACAATGATCACCAGCTAAAATCACTTTGGGAGCTCTTAATATTGACGGGTAACATGATGCTTCAATTGCCTGGAAAAATAATTATCACTGAGTTTCTCTTATGGCCAGTAATTAGAGATATCGTCTGGTAAATACTCAACTGTAATGATTTTTATTAACTTTTTTTCACCAAATTGTATCATTTCTGATGTACGTATCAAATTTGTAAAGTAATTTGTATTTTCCTAGGGATACAAACCAGAGCCTTTTATATAATAGTATCCTTCAATCCAAGTTGGAAACAGTCACTGAACTTGGTAACAAAGTGGTTATTTGCTGGTTATATGGGGTGAGTGGGGATGTATCCCCTTACTCACCTGCTGTTTCCAAGCACTTTTTCCTTTGGTCTCAGGGACAAGTGGGGAAGTTGAAGAGAGGACTGTGATAGAAGAATCTGGTTTGTATAGGTTACCTAAGAAAAAAACCATACAACTCTAAAAATTTGGTATTTGTTCCTATGGAAAAACAAACCAACTGAAAACCCACCCAGAAATGCCATGATCCCAGTCATGAAAGACTCCTGTAACCTCCTACTTAGTCTGGCATAGTGATGACAGAGTGGTAGGGTTGTAGGCCCAAGTGACTGTTTCACAATAAATAATGTTATAGTTTGTGTAATGTTACAATTACACCTTTGTGTAGAGTTTGCATACATCGGTGATCACAAGGCTCATGTATCTCAGGCAGTGGAGATCTTGAGACATCTTCGACACTAAGATGAGTGGTTGGTGTCACGGTTCGTCCAACACTGCGTGATCTTAGGTGTTCCCATGCTAAGTGAACTCGAGAGAAACGGAGTGCCTGTGTGGTTCTATTATTATTGCTTTTTCTACTTCTTTACCAGTGTACCAAATAGTGTGAATCAGGATTGATTGTGGGAGTTAGTGTATTTTGTTCCAGTACATTATCAGTTATTTGTAATAGTAATATCTTTATTACATGTGAATACTGTGTGATATATTAAACCACATTACTTGTGAATGCTGTATTTGGTGCAGCTATTAAATTATCATTATTGTTCAGGATACAAATATGGTGTTTAGGACAAATGTAATACAGTTAAGTTTTGTGAATGTAACTCAGATTTTGTAAATGTAACTTAGGTTTTGTAAATGTAACTTAGGTTTTGTAAATGTAACTTTTACCATAAATTGTAGGTGACCACTTTTCATACATTACACCACATTTTGAACTTCTGGGTATGAGTGGCCAGGGATTCCTGTGTGGGCATGGCACTATTTTTGTGCTCTAGAATGGATTACAAAACTTAAGTATACCTTAGTTTTACTAGACCACTGAGTTGATTAACAGCTCTCCTGGGCTGGCCCGAAGGATTTGACTTATTTTACGTAGCTAAGAACCAACTGGTTACTTAGCAACGGGGACCTACAGCTTATTGTGGAATCTGAACCACATTATAGCGAGAAATGAATTTCTATCACCAGAAATAAATTTCTCTAACTCTTCATCAGCCGGCTGGAGACTCGAACTCGGGCCTAGCAAGTGCTAGTCCACAGCTCTACCAACTCGCCCAATGAAGAGCTAGAATGGATTACAGTTCCGGTGGATGTGCCAAAGTGGATTCTGAATTCAGCCCATCTACCAGTTTTTGTTCAGAGGTGGTATGAACAACATTATCATCTGAATATCCCCATTTGTGTTAGATTTTACCTAAATACTGTATTTACTTATAAATAAACTGTTAAATATTTTATTTTTGTTATTACTTGCCAACAAAGGTCATCCTTGTTGAGAGGATGTTAGTTGGTTAACCCTTACAGGCCTGGCTAAAATATATATTAAGCATATCCCTATACCAGGCAAACTTTAAGTCAGTTATAAGCATTTAGTTTAAGGGGTATAGGGTATTTGGCATTTTTTGCATCTCCACGGCGGGCTCTGGAACCCATTCCCACATAAAAGTGGGGGAGCACTGCATATTTATTGTAAAACATTTGCAAGATGTGCTGAGATGGGGAGATGCTGTACCTTTTTGTGAGGTACTAAACATGTTTTTTCTAATATTTATTTGCACTTTACTTTGCAAAATTACAATTACAGCTGACATACTATCATAAAAGATAAGAACTAAAACCAACAGCAATCCCTAGGTATATTTATGAGCACATAAATAAAAAGACATCCTGGGAAAGGGAAGTGCAGTACATTCCCCAACAAAATCTCAAGTCACACTGATCCACCTCTATCCTGTGCTGAGCTACTAGAGTTGCTGTAGGAGTTACCATAAATAATTTATGGCCCATTGAAGTGATATGAACATTTTTTCTACAAAATTCGTTCAAACCGTATGGCACAAAATATTGATTCTGACCTGAGGCAGTCCGCTCCCCACTCTAGAGCTATCATTATGCCTCACTTAATCATGTCTGTCCCGTAAGGGTTAAAGAGCCCAACACAATTCAGGTGCAATTGTGACATTTTGGTAGCAGCTGTGGAATGGCCTTTTGTTAGTCAAGTAGATTTGTTTTGACAACACATTGTACAGTATTAAATTATATGCTAATAAAACTGTTTATCAAGCATTTTCAAGTGTTCTCACATTCTGCTTGTTCAATTATTGTAATTGTTGCAGTAAAGTGGTAATTTTATCATATTTTTTGCAAGCTTATAATTAATGACTTCTGCATTTATATTCTTTTGTGTGTCATATTACTGTACCAGGTTTTGTTTCTTGAATTTCCTTTGTTTGCAATATTTTGCATGATGGAATTTGCAAAATTAGGAGAAAGATTGGGATTGCAGGGACAGGAATTTTAATAGACTTTGTGGAAAGGAAAGTAAGAGTGCAATCTGAGAGAGATGAGAGATCCACCAAGATAGAAAGAGATATTGAGTTAAAAAAGATTAAAAGGCAAGCAGAACTGCATTGGGTGAAAGCAGGAGAGTTAGCAGTAGAGGTTGCAAGTACTTAAGGTCAGCCTTCTAATTCTCTGGCTAAGCTTCCTTCTTTTGATGAATCTAAAGACTGCAATGATTCTTATTTGAAGATGGGATTCATCTTTGTGGACTATTAATCTAAGAGCTATTCTTCATTGTAAGGCTTCAGAAGTTTATTGTCTACCAGTTTTGGAGGATTTGGATTATGGGCATGTGAAAAAGGCCTTTTTGAAGCAATTCCAGCTTTACTGAGGAGTGTTTTCATTCAAAAATTTTATTCCTGTTAGCCAGACAAAGGTGCGAGTCCCTCACAATTTCTTACTAGATTAGATAATTATTTGGAGAAATGGTTGAGTTTGTCTGGAGGTAGGATAAGTTATGAGGGGTTCAAGGATCTGATTCTAAGGGAGCAGTTCTTGAACAGTTGTAGAAAGTCTCTGTCCATGTTTCTCAAAGAGAGAGATCCTGAGAATGTTGATGAAATGTCTAATCTGGCTGATAAATTTATTGAAGACCAAGGGTACTCTTCTTTAGCTAAAGACCCACAAGCTTTTCAGAAACTCTGCATTAATGGAAACAGTTCCAGAGGCACCAGAAGCAATGGGCAATCACACAAACAGCATACAGGCTCACTGCAGAAGAGACATGACAGAAAGTGCTACAATTGTGATAAACCAGGCCATATAGCTCAGGACTGTTTATCCAAGTAGAGAGGTAACAGATCCCCTTCCCTTTGAGTGCTTAGCATCAAAGGACATGAAGCTCACCTACTCTATTTACTGAAGCTAGGATAAGCACAGAAAAACAGTCTTAAGAGCCAAAATCTGTCTGACGACCCTCTCAATTAATCACGGGTCCATTGAAGCTCTCTGCCAAAGAGGAAATATCGCTTATCAACAATAAAATAAAAAAAACGGCGATAAAATCACATTTAAAACATGTACCAAATACTGATAAACAAAGGCATCCAAAATCCCTAAACAATACAGTCAACCCACGGTATTCACGGGGGATGCGTACCACTATCATTCATGAATAGCTCAAATCTGCAAATACTTAAAACCCCTCTAAAAATGCTTATAACTGCCTATTTTATGGTGCAAAACACCAAAAACCCCCAAAAATGCTTACACCTGAATATTTTAATAGTTTTACCATAAAAAGTGCATTCAGTCCTGAAAATATGAAACTACAGTAATTTGTGAATATTTCTCTATGAAAAATACCACGATAAGGCAACTTTTCCGCGAATAATGTGTATAACTGTATGTTCCACAAAGAAATCTGCAAATAGGTGAAGCTGTGAATCCAGAACCACGAATAGGTGGGGGTCCACTATAATGGTAAAACTTGTATAAGTTGGCAAGTTTAAAGTTCAAGACTTACTTTCCTCAGAGGGAATCTCAATTCCCTAGTGTGTCCCAAAACACGTACAGACACTTTCACTTTGTGCAAAAGAATGAAAGACTCTTCACCAGAGCCCTTGCACCTTAGCGATTTTATAACAAACATATGAACATGTTTCCATTTACACCCCTAAGATTCTGATTATAACCGTCCAAAAGATTCCATGCTATAATGATGGAAATTTCCATTCCTCGACACATGGCACTCTATCCAGGGGCTCTCTGAACAATGTTCAGGTCACTGATTGATCAATTGCTGAATTTACTTCCATTCCCACATGATTTGTTTCCAAGCGCCGTCAGAAAGATTGACACAGCTGAATCCCAAAAGTGATTGTATGCTAGGCACTAAGTAAACACTCAAGACACCTGCAAAATTGCTGAACATGGCAAGCATTTGTATGTTACAAATACCTCCACATATATTTAACAGATGTGTCCACAAAATGAAAACACCTCGGGAAGGGTAGTGCCAAATAGCACCCCTAAAGACAGGCTCCTGTCGTCTAACTACCAAGCTAGCTCTCTCCCCACCTCCTCCAACAGAGGAACAAGAGAGAAAGGAGGGTCCCTCTAGAGACCCATCCACCTTCATCCTCCACTAAAGGGCGAGGAAGTGAAGCAGCCCCTTAGGAGTGCAGACCGATGAGTGGAAGGGGCTCCTCCCTACCACTGGTACTTAACAACCTTGTCTGAAAGGTAAATGATCATTCCAGCTCGTGTCCACAAGCTAAATCCCTATGTACAGACTTTCAAGTTTGTATCTGTGTAGGAACAAATACCACTCTTGTTCTACCTGTCTTGACTTTTCTTTCTTCCTCCTTTTAAAGAGATTGGTCAGAGTGCCTTTACCTCATAACCACGTCACAGTTCACAAGACGTGTCAGCTACATCACTGTTCACCATCCTTAATAAGCTTCACCATTCACCATTTCATCATCACCATTATCCCTCTTTCACTATCGAAATCACACTTATCTTCGAGATCTAACCTTTCCCTTTGTATGCTCAAGTGCTGAGTTTGCTTGTAACCAATGGCCACGGAGCAGTTGTTAAATTTTTGTTTTGTCTCAGTATTTGATCAACCACTTTCAGCTCCTCTCTCTCTTGAATGTTCTGACTCTTAGACATAAGACCACGTGGATTCACGCTTAGTACTTAGCAATAGTCTCGATACTAGTTTCTCTAATAGTTCTTCTGACTCTAATTACAAACTTTCAAGTTATGAACTTTCAGAGATCAGAGATAAGAACAACCGTGATCGTAAATTAAAATTTGTTCAAAACACTCATAAGTCTAAATTTTGTATTGCGTGCCTCTGCTTAGTTACAATTTTTGCTGCTACCCATGCCAAACAGCAACACAGCTGATGCCAATACGCCGTCACAGACTCTCGAGCCTAGCAAGTGGTAAGACATCATCTCTTGTGCTTAGATTAATTCTTGAGATTTTATCGTGGAATATTGACCCCATCCTTTATCTATCATGGCTAATGGAAAGCGTAAAGCAAGTGAAGATAGCGGCAGTGGTAAAAAGTGGCAAGCTATCTCAATGGCAACAAAAGTGACAATTATAAAGAAATAAGAAAGTGGTGAAAAAATGGTTGAGGTAGCATGCCATTGTAATAAGAATCACTAGATAGATAGAATTATGGAACACGTGAAAAGTGCTGTACCAATGCAGTCAACAATTATAAGAGAAGGGAGAGGGTAAGGTTTTACAAGAAATGGAAAAACTTCTGGGTATCTGGATGGAACACCAGAGACAAAGGTGTGTAATTCTTAGCCTTATGCTGATTCAGGAAAAGGCTAAAAGCCTTTTTGATGACTTGAAGGCTAAGGCTGGTGAAACACTGCAGACGAAACATTTGCTGCAAGTCATGGATGGTTTCATCGCTTCAAAAGGCATGCTAACTTGCATCACAGGTCTGTTACTGGTGAGTCAGAGAGCGCTGTTACCGATTAAAAAATGCTAGTTTTTTACGGAGTGCAATTTTGAGATTTTCCAACCTACTTATGTTGACGTTTCGTATCGTACCTAAGTAAGGAATAAAGATAGAATAAAAATAAAGGTGGCAATAGAAATCTGAATAAATTTCCTATAAAAGAACAAAAGAAAGATACAGTACTTGTATTGTTAGAATAAAATTGAGCAATTGTCATTAGATTACAATCCTTTTTTTTTTCTAAGAAAATATATGGGAACAATTATTTAGAAACGTTGATATTTTTACATTTTGCTGTTCAGCATGATAAAGTACAAAGAATGGCCGTTCGAATGATATACAATACATGCACACTGAAGTTATTTACGGATGTACAAAAAATTATCTACACATTCATAAATTCTGGCTGAATTACGGCATTCAATGTGTATATATATACGCTGACATTTTTCATGATTACTCGGTAATAAATAATGCTAGAAAAAGTGAAAACTGCAATGGAAAGCTGAATAAATTTCCTATATATATATATTACCTAAAATCAATAGGTGTTCCCAGCAAATAATTGAGCAACTGAAGCTCAAAGACATGTTTTGTTTTTTCACGTAAAGCCAATTGTTCGCTAATGATTTTTATATAGAAACATTGATATTTTTACATTTTGCCATTCAGCACGATAAAGTACAAAGAATGGCCATTTGAATGATATATAATACATGCACACTAAAGTTATTTACAGATGCGCAAACAGGCGTACAAAAAATCACTGACGCACTCGTAAACTCTAGGCCGAACTACGCAGCTCAACTGGGTTCTCGAGTGCTCATATTTAAGCTTAAATTTTTCGTAATTACTTGATAATGAATAACGCTAAGAAAAAAGTAAAAATTGCAATGGAAAGCTGAATAAATTTTCTATAAATAGCCCACATAAAAGCAATAAGTGTTCTCGGAAAAAATTGAGCAATTGAAGCTGAAAGATTGAAATGTTGTTGAAAGACATAAATATACGTAAAAAAAAGTAAATTCTTCACTATTTATCTCTCTTTTAAATAGCATGGTTTGTGGTGGTAGGTTTCTGTTTCCTTACAGTAGCAGTTATGACTTGGACCATCAACGGATGGTCTCTTGTTTGTCACTTTTTCATAAGTTGTATTTCAACAGAGATCTTCTACATTCACAACTGATCTCTGATCCCCTTTACCTGCTGACAGCAACCAGATTTGCTGAACAGCGCACCAATATGTAATAAATGTACCTTGCTGTCGAACTTCTCTGTTCCAGAGATCCTTTATTCTTCAAACCACTGGACTGTGGAACAGCCTCCCAGAGGATGTTGTGCAATTGGAACTTCAGAAGTTCAAATGATGATGCAATGCATTACTACCCTAATACTATACTTCTTGCATTTGAATACATTTTTATCTATTTACAGTATTAATTTATTAACTTGTTTTTTCTTTTCTAATAAGTGGGATCTCTTCTTTATGTATTTCCCTTTACCTAGTACTTTTTCCATATTCTTTGGAAGCTTGAATTTCAAGTCAATGGCCCCAGTGGGCTTGTTCCGTATGAATAGGTTTCATCTTCTGAATAATAATATAATAATAAAGTATCCAATGATGGTATATCATTCATGATACCACTCAAAAGTATTTATAAAATAGAAACAACCTTAATATTTGATACTTACCATACTACGGGAATCTTTATGATTCAAGAAATTACCTGTGAACATTCATCGATGACTACTAAATCCAAGTGTTCCTGAGGGAGGTGCCGAAGTGGACCATCATTTCCACAACTAGTAAGAGTAGCTAAAATAACATCACAGGTTGTCAAGATTTGCTTGGTTAATCTTGTTTCTCTGAAAATCAAACATGAACAAAACTAGATAATAAATATTCAAGTCTGTCTATGAAATCACTACAAATTGCATGGTGTTTAACAAACACAATAGCCGTATATAAAAAAATTTTAAACCGGAAAAATACTAAAATTTCTTATATGCAGAGCGGTAGTTTGCATGGATCTTCATGTGATCAAAGCTGAGACATTAGACTTAAAAATTTAAATATTCATGGGTACCAGATGTGATTACTAAAGAGAATGAACTACATCCAAAAGACAAAAAACAGCCACCTCATTTCTCACAGCACTTCACTCTTCTACTATAGTCGATTCACTTGCCTCTTGATTGGCTGGTACTGGGAGGTATGCAGCTAACTCACAGTTGCATTTTAACGTCTGTAGCTCAGAAAACTTGAAATATCTTCATATTTCTTCATTTATCTCACATTTTACACAAGATAGGACAGTTTTGGTCATACCATAGAATTCGGTATTAATTGTACAACTAAATCATGATTTCCTGAAATCAGTAAGATAAAACACAAAGGAATTACAACGAGTAAAAGTGAAGAGAGGAGCATTTCATTCTTTATACCTGTTTTTACATATCGTCGGATTTTGCATCATTCATGCGATCAAGATAAAAACTAGTGTTTTCATACAACAAATTCACCTTGAATACGCTGGTGCTTTCAGATTTTAAATGCGTGTGATATCTGAAGAGAAAATGAAGAATATGCCCTATTATTTTGCATCCGTTCTTGACACAGTTTGGCAGTAGAAACCGAGAGGTGGTGATCTGCAAAGCTGAGGCGCCGTTGACAGTTGCCAGTTAGCAATATGAGACGTTAACAGTTTCAACAATATTTACCGTATTGTTATGTCATTACATTTTCTGTAAATAAAAGCATAGAATTCCCATCGTGAATGTCGAACTTTTTCACTCCAATATCATATACTGTAATTATGTCCGTACGTCTGGACATATCTGATAAGAAAAAATTAATAATCATATGGATGCATCTGGATGTGTTGGCTTCAATTTAGGCTAGGTAAGAAATTTGCATACTGTAGGCTACATGATAAATAACAGGCCTGCACAATTATCAAATATAACATGTATATAGAGGAATAAACGTTCTGGTGTAAGAGCAGCTCAAACAAATTCTGAAAAAGACAGAATTTTATATTCAATTACATCACCACTAGATTTTATGGTAAGAAATAAAAGATGTACTTTCATTCATTGAATGAGCATATAAAAACCATCAGCTTTTCGTGTTATTGACCAGAGAAGCAAGCAGCCATAATAATGAACTCATGATTATTTAGCCTGTTATTTATCATGTAGCGTACAGGATGCAAATTTCTCATCTAGACTAAATTGAAGCCAACACAACCAGATGTATCCATATGATTATTGATTTTTTCTTATCAGATATGTCCTATTGGAGTGAAAATGTTCAACAGTCATAATGTGAATTCTATGCATTTATGTACAGAAAATGTAATGACATAATAATATGGTAAATATTGTCGAAACTCCAAACTTCTCATATCGCTAATTGGCAACTGTCAACGGAGCCTCAACACTCGCGCTGTTTGCAGATCACCGTCTCTCGGCACTACTGCCAAACTGAGTCAAGTACGGATGCTACATAATACGACATATTCTTCATTTTCTCTCCACATATCACACGCATCTAAAATCTGAAAGCACCAGCATATTCAGGGTCAATTTATTGTATGAAAACACTAGTTTTATTTTATCTTGATCGCCTCAGTGATGCAAAATCCGACAATAAGTAAAAACAGGTATAAAGAATGAAATGCTTCTCTCTTCACTTCTACTCGTTGTAATTCCTTTGTGTTTTATCTTACTGGTTTCAGAAAATCACGATTTAGTTGTACAATTAATACCGAATCCTATGGTACGATCAGAACTTTCCTATCTTGTGTAAACCATGAGATAAATGAAGAAATATAAACATATTACAAGTTTTCTGAGCTACAAAGGTTAAAATGAAACTGTGAGCGAGCTGCGGACCTCCCGGTACCAGCCAGTCAGAGGCCGCCAAACAAACGTCTCGTAGGCCCATGAATCGGCTATAATACCAACCAACTGGACTAAGAAAGGGTCTCCTATTAATTATCATTAATTATTTTGATGAGACCACAGGTTCCCAATGCATTCAGAATTTATATGCATTTTTTAAATACTGTGTATCTTTTTTTGTGCAAGCAACAAGCTAAAAAATCATTCTCCGGTTCTCTTACAGGCTACACCATATAAACAGCTTAAACTAAAAAAATGTTATGAGGTAGGAAAAACCTATTTTTGGTAGCAGCTGTGAGTCCTCAAAGGAGTTACACTCTCATGGTCCTCCAGGGTTCCATAAGACAGACCAAGGAATCTCAAAGAATCCCCTTATAATTGGTCTTGGCCTGAATAGTGCTAAGTTGGCACAGTGATAGAATATAAAGGACTCAGGACATGAGGGCTCTGTCTCCTGCCCACACAATGACTGCCTCGGTTTTTCCTTCATCCCACTCGCACAGATGTAACAACAGTGTGTATGTCAGCTATCTGCCTCATGACATGCCAGATCTGTGCAAGATAAATGTCCACCCCAGTCCCATGGATTCATCTCTTTTAATGTATTTAGCTATCCAGGAATGTGAAATGGATGCACCAGCATCCCTGGCCTCTCTGAAGGTTATAGCCTGGATTCGGTCAATCCATCTGATTTCCTCCGAGTCATTAGCCATGGCTGTATCTAACTCCGTCACTCAGTCTGAAAATACAAGAAATGTAAAATGAAAAAAGCTTAATAGAAACTTAAAATAATGTACTTGGAGATAGGCTATAGCAGAAAACTTCATAACTTTCCATTTGTTCTGTGGAAGGGGGGCCTCTAATTTCGAAACACCAGGTATTATTATATTGAGATCTATCATCGTAATATGTATAAAAAAACCAATCATCCCGACATTTGTATTGTTTACATTCTCAGAATCGGCTGATTGAGCCTACTGTATGTCTCCCGTAATCACAGGCGTTAGGGACCACAACCACATGCGTTAAACAAAAATCAGCATTAAGTTGGTATCCCCCTCTAAAAATATTTATAACTGGCTATCTCAATAGTTCAAATACCAAGAACCCCTCTAAAAATGCTTATAACTGCCTATTTTAATAATTCAGACACCAAATATGCCTTAAACTATCATTCTAAAACCCTTTAATATAATTTGAAAGTCACCTCACAGCATTACCCTTAGAAATATGTGGCTTACAGCTACATGAGAAAACTAAACTTAAGTCCCCCCTACATTCAAGCACAGCCATTTTCTCTCATGCAGTATTGAAACTGCCCCATTTTCTTTTTTCAGATAGGGGAAACATTGGGAATTGACAAGTAGACAGATAGGGAAACACTGGGAATTCACAAATAGAGTTAAATACTGTACAGTTCTTAAATATTTAAATATGCATTGAAAAAAAAATGCCAAATTAAAATGCAATCAACAGTGATAAGATGTTCTCTTGTGTATGTACGTTACAATGATTTACTGTACTAATTTTCAAATATTAATATTAATGTAAACACAGCAAAATATCAATAAAATGTTATTTCTCTTACAGAATCTTTTTATACCATATTATTATACTGATCTGTTATCATCGTAATATGTATATAAAACTGATCATCCCAGCATTTGTAATGTTTACATTCAGAAAATCGGCTGATTGATCCTACTACCAAAAGAATTAGGAAAGTAATTTTTTAGTTGCTAAAAGAAACTAATGTATTATTGGAATTACTATTTTCAATTTTGCACATAAAAGTTTATGATACAGTAATTCATATTTCATTAAGAGAGAGAGAGAGAGAGAGAGAGAGAGAGAGAGAACTGGTGTTTACAACTGAAGTCTCAGCACAGTAACTGGGGATGAGACTTGACAGCCATGGGTAAACTAGCTGGGGAGGAGAGTATAACCTTCGTGTTGCTTATGTATGAAATTTGGATTTGAAATATTTTTACAGTGATTAGAGATGAAACATCAACAGTGATAAAATATTCTCTTGTGTACTGTTATATGTTTCATAATCACAGAGCCAACTAAACTTGTAAGAAGTACAGTAAATAAGAGAAAGAAAAAAATATGGCAACATGTACCTACACGTACGTATGTATACATTAGCAAAAACAATTACAAATGTCAGGATGATTGTTTTTTCTATACATATTACGATGATAATAGGCCAATATAATAATAGAGTATAAAGAGAGAGAGAGAGAGAGAGAGAGAGAGAGAGAGAGAGAGAGAGAGAGAGAGAGAGAGAGAGAGAGAGAGAGAGAGATGGTTGAACTGAGGTGTTTATGTACGAGTACACTGGTAAGCTGTTTTGTGATTTTTCCTTTAGCATTTTATTTAGCATTTTATTGTAAATATTTAGTGGAAAATAAAATGAAAAACAATAATTGCTATACAAAAAAATTCATGAATTAGTGAATTTTCCACAATATATTTGGAGATAAGTTCCATAGAAAAACCTGCGATTAACTGAAGGTGCGATTGCAGATCCGCGATCTAACAGGGACCCACTATTCTACTGAAAGAATTAGGAATAGACTTTTTTAGCTGCTAAAAGAAACAAATATATTAATGGAATTATTTTTAATTTTGTACATAAAAGTAAACCAGGTATACTAAGGTACAGTAAAACTTCATATTCGTAGGGGATGCATGCCACACCCCCCTGCGAATAGCTAAAATCCGCGGAATACAGGCAGTCCCCGGTTTACGACGGGGGTTCCGTTTTACGCCGCGTCGTAAACCGAAAATCGTCGTAAACCGAAAATTGTTGTAAACCGAGAAATCGTCAAAAATACATAAGAAAACCTTACTTTTAATGCTTTGGGTGCATTGAAAACGATGTAAACTGTATTTTTATTGAGTTTTTCATCAAAAAACCTCCAAATTATGATTATTCTGCCGTTTTGGAGCCATATTTCTTCCGTTGGATCGGCGTACGACGCGTCGTAACCCTGGAACATGCGTCGTAAACCGGGAAATAATTTCTGATGAATATATTTGAAAAGCGTCGTAACCTTGGAACGTCGTAAACCAGGGACTGCCTGTACTTAAAAACCTTCTAAAAACATTTAGAGCTGCCTATTTTGATAGTTCAAACAAAAATAAAATCTAAAAATGCTTATACAGGTATTATCCTGCTTGTGATGGGGTTAGGTTCCAAAAAACCCATCGTTTATTGGAAAAAACATATCTCAAATATAGCCTAGCCTACACTAGGGCATTCAGTACCATGTAGGCATATATCGTAGCCTACACTATAAAGTATAGGTATAGTAATTATTAATATCAGCTAATTCTGGAGGTTCTTGCAGATTGACTTATGATAATTCAATACAAAGAGAAATTGAATAACAAACAAGAACTAGTTTAATCTCCACTATGGTATATTGTATACATATACGGTAGCCTAGCTTACATTATACTGTACTCCATATTCACATACTGTACAGTATTAATACCATATTATACAAACATCAGCATAACAAATATGCATCTTTTCATTGCATCTTTAAAATATGCTTTACTTCACTGTATCCAATAATATTGTATATATATATTCTTGTATTGCTTTTGTATTATAATTGCAATAATAACATTCAATGTTTTGGTTTGGAAATCAATTATGTGGTAAGTTTATTAAGTCATATTCAACTCCGTTCAGAGCGCTTTTCTTGCTTCTAGTTAGCGTAAATGAATCTCTAGATACTTGATTTATGTGGGGCAAGGTTATTTTTCGTTATACGAAGTGTTTTTAAGTCAAAATATAACTTAAATACGTCTCATTGTGAAATTGATTTAGCTTTTTTTCGTTAATAGATGACGTTGGCCATTTGGGAGCATGTTTGTTGTGTAAAAAATCAATTTCCGTTCGCTATTTTCACCTGATTTCATCATAATAGGAGCTTCACGTATTTATCTTTTATCAGAGTGAAAACAGCAGTAATATGTCTTCTTTCATGCTCAGTAGTTTTGATTAAAATACTTTCTCTCCAATTTTATTTATGGTCGCGTTTCATACATGTTGCTAATGCATGATAATTTATAGTCATTAGCAGCTTGAATATTGTTTTCTCAGCTTCAGCTACAACTTGCAGCTTAAATTTAGCAGTCTATTTCCTTGCCAATCTTTTATCCATGGCGAATATGGGTACAGGCAGTCCCCGGGTTACGACGGGTCCGGCTCATGACGTTCCGCGGTTACGATGCTTTTCAAGTACATTCATCAGAAATTATTTCCCAGTTTACAACGCATGTTCCAGGGTTACAACGCTTACAACGCTGATCCGACGGAAGAAATTTGACTCCAAAATGGCAGAATAATAAAAATTTGGAGGTATTTTGGTGAAAAACTCAATAAAAAAGCAGTTTATATAATATTCAATACACCAAAGCATTAAAAGTAAGGTTTTCTTAGGATTTTTGACGATTTTTCAGCTTACGACGCGGCATAGGACCGAAACTCCCGCCATAAACCAGGGACTGCCTGTATAATGTAAAAATATATCAGTGCTATTCTACTTTAACGTCATTTGTAACATAACTACGGAATTGTTTACTACCGTACGATGGTTGAAATACAAGCAAAACAGTTGTTGTCATCCGATTCGGTTATAAGCAAAACAACAGTTTCTTGTTCGACTGTTTATGGCTGTACACATTTATGCAAGAGTATAACGTTACTAACAATACTTTTATCTTTCTCTTTTACTTTTTAACTAGAAGATGGGATAAAGAGATGGAGGAAAAGAAGTTGGTCTATTGTAATTTGGTCTCTCTCACTACCTGATTGTACCCTGCTGCCTGTGCCCATGCAAAATTTAAAAATATTTTATAAATGGTGTTGCATTGTTATTAATTGCTTACCCTATCGCAAACTCGAATTATCGTAAGGTGAATTATAATAACTTGAGCACTACCTGGGTACCTGAGTATCTTAATAGTTTTACCACAAAAGGTGCATTTAGTCATGAAAATGATATGAAAATACAGTAATTACAGGATATTTCTCAGTGAAAAATACTGTGAATGGGCAAATTTTCTACAAATAATGTGTAGTGTATATATGTTCCATAGAGAAATCCGTGAATAGGTGAGTCCGCGAATTGTGAGAATGCAAATACAGGGGGTTTACTGTAAACTAAAATACTTTATATTATAGTAAAATTCCTCAAAATCACAAAACAGTTGTTTCCTGATTCGTTTTGCTGATGTAAACGTACCTCAGTTCACCCCCAACACCCTCCTCTCTCTCTCACTCTCTCTCTCTCAGTACACATCCTTTAATGATATATGAATTACTGTATCATAAACAAAAATATGAAAATAAAATTTCAAGAAGTTCACAAGGTGGTAAATACAGAGAGCATATGTAGTGTATTTTGTTTGCAAATGATCTGCACACCTGTCATTTGCAATGTAGACTGGATATTAATAGGATTTTTGGGGTGTCATTATGAATACTGTACTGTATATAGTTACACTCCCATGGCTTCCTACATTTATGTTATAAGTGGAATGATAGGACGTACACTCTCGTGGGCTTGGACACACATTATTGCCAATCATAGTCTCCTGAAAGCTACATTGTACATACAGGTGACACTTCTGATATGAGCAGCCTTAGTTCTTCCCATTTAGCTCTTAATCCCTGGCAGTTCCACTGGAGAAAATTAATAAATTCTACTTTAGTTCTGAGTTGGTTAAACTGGAGCCTCTTTTAAGGGCTTTCAGCTTATTGTCTTGCTCCTTCTTTTTCCCGGAGAGAAACTGATTATTTATGGCTGCCTTCCTTTTCAGAGGGTTATCAATATCAGGAACACCAGACAAAGCTGGAACTGCCTGAGGAGGGATGTGAGGGGTCAGACAAAATTGGTGGATCCTCCAGAGTGTCAGAAGCACCAGTTACAGCTGGTGCAGGCTCCAGGGAGACACAAGCACCAGATACTGTACTGAGGCAGGAGTGTCAGCCGACACACCAGCTATGACTAGTAAAGCCACCAGACAGGCGGGAGTGCCAGGTACATCTGGCACTGCCTCTGATGAGGCAGGAGCACCAGAAATCAATGGAGCTGCCTCCGAAGAGGCAGGAGCACCATGAACCTCTGGCGCTTCATCTGAAGAGGCAAGAGCGCCAGAAACCACTGGAGCAGCCTCCAAAGGGGTAGGAGTATAGGTTGCCACTGATCTTCCCTTACATTGCCAAGGGAAGCACCTCTGCTGGCATTTATATTTCTTCTTCTGTTGGCAGCAATACTGGAAAAGGATATTCTGGGTCTAACATACTGATTTAATACTTTCTCTTTTGCCTCTCTAAATGTGATATATTGTTACCTTTAATGTCTGTATCTCCTTTTCCATGGTGTACACATCACAATCTGTGAAAAAGATGGATGATTCTCTCCAAAATGTATACATCTTGCTTCTTTATTACATACACCATGCTCTTGTTCACTACATTTAACACATGGCAGGCTTGCACTGTAGCTTCTGTCTACAAGACCCTAACATATATCCACATTCCTGGCAATATAAGCATCTCCTCGGTCTTGAGATGTATTGCTTAACCTTATGATGTAACCATGCTGCTTTTATTACATTAGGTAAGTGGGTCAAATTAAATGTAATAATTAAATTTGGAAGTGGAACTGAGGTTCCATTGATGATCTTCATTCTTTCAACTATAATCACACCTTGATCTTTTAATTCTACAAGCTTCTCCTCTGAGTATGTCATCAGCTGGGGTGAAAATATCATTTCTTTGGTGTGATTCCAAAAAGCATGTACTGAGGAGTCTACTTTAACTCCTCCAAGATGCGATAATGCTTTTCAATTTTCACTTTCTTTTGCTGAGATCGATTCTACTGTCAGTTTTCCTCGACCTTCAGATGATATCTTAGGCTCTCAGCCACAACAATTCACAATGTCTCTATACACATTAAAAATATCACAATTAGAATCTTCCAGATCAAAGGTCAAATACTTATCATAAGAGGTTTCAAATATACCTTGTCCTATTTTGCATACATATCTGGTTACTTTCCCTTGGCTCTTGCTAGAGCACAGGGTTCCAGTGTAACTACACTAGAAGGTTTCTTAGCCTTTTCCAAACACAGGTTGTCAGAGGAGGGTGCAGAGGTCATTATCTGTGCAACAACAATATCATCAGGGGGTCCAGGGGTACTCAATTCTTTATTGCTACTACTCATAAAGATCGATTATCATAAAAAAATTAAGTAAATCTGAAAAACTTAAAAAGATATCACCCTTTCATAGAGTTTATTCTTCCACCAATGGCACAGTGAAAGCTGACTCCCAAGTGTCCACCCACCTACCCTAACCCACAGGGAATGGCACAACACAATTAGTGGCCCAAGTGTAAGCCAAACCCACTAGCTGGGACTGAGAGTATTACAAAAATACAATGATCCCAACCCTAATCATATTATTGGCAAACCAGACAGAATACATACTGAGAGTCCTATCCTCAGAACCAGACCACTCCTAAAATCCATGGCCCAGCCCTGCAGAATAGTTCTGCCCTTGAGCTATCAATGTGATATCTCTCAGGTCCAAACATTATCAGGTAGTTGATGATCCTACCACAGTTCCCACTATTTAGCTTCAGATATAAACCAAGTCCCAGCTATCATACCTTTTCCTGTTAATCAGGTCCAATAAATTTTACCAAAAGTGGAAAATTCCACAAAAATTAACCCAAAGTAATATGCAATGATAGATGTGACTCTTGGATTCAAACCCGGGAACCCCCTCACAACGTCAAGGTGGTGCCACATCAAAGGGGATATCCCCAAGAGAGGAATCTATGTCTTAGATTCCCAAGACTGGGACATTCAACCAGCAAATGTCTCAAAGTCAAGGGCACAATACAGTCATTGCACAATGAAGGATTTTCACCTGACACCAAGAACCCATGAGTGAGTCATGTATGTCCAATCCTCAGCCTGCACAACATCATTTCTTGTCTCCTTGGCATATAGGGGTATGACCAAGGAAATGCTAATGACATAATATTGTGCACCTTTGGTTTGTTTCAATTCCTTCCCAAAGAAAATGCTTAAGGTTTTTCATTTTCTGACCTAAATGGTAGTAGGCATGTTCTGGGTTCTGAAGAAGTGACTGCTGACTTATCAAGTTGATCAGCTTGCTCATTTCCAAGAACCCCAACATGGCAAGGCACCCAGCAAAAATTTACTTCTTTACCTCTTCTTTTCACAAACAGATGCCATTCCAGTATCTCTAAAATCAGTGGGTTTAAAGAGTTAAAAAATTCTAAAGACTGAAGAACACTTCTTAAGTCACAAAATATAGTTAAACTATTTCCATTCTGAGTTCAAATTTCCTTTAAAGCTTTTAACACTGCATACAGTTCTGTTGTAAAAAAACACACACTGCATGACAATCTCCTGCTTTTTTCTACTTCATGGAAGGCCACTCCAAAGCCTATGCCAGCATTTGACTTTGTCATTAGTAGAAACTGTTATGGAGTTATCACCTTGGGGGTAATGATCTAAAGATACTAATTTCATTGCTTCATTAGACATTTCTGCCTTTGTCGAATTAAAGTATCTATACCATATTAAAATATCTACGCCATTTTATCTCTGGGGGGGCTAACCAAATACTTAAACTGGTTAAGGCTTTGGCATGTTTAACTGATGGGACCAGAACAACAAGCATCTCCACGTCAATGTCCTAGAACTAAAAGCAGCATTTCTAGCCCTTCAAGAATTCCAGGACCAGGTGACAGGGCACTCCGTTGTGTTGATGAGTGACAACTTGACAGTAGCGGCATAGTTCAACAAGCAGGGGGCCTGGTGTCCTTCCAGTTGCACAGGTTGGCAGTGCAAGTTCACAAGTGGGTGGTAGCACGCTCAGTAGAGCTGTCTGCCAGGTACATCCCAGGCTCTTGGAATGGGTGATAGGGACAAAGTGGTCCTTACACCAAGACATTGCGAAGAGGCTCTTCAAATTATGGGGATTTCCGCACATAGATCTTTTTGTGACCCAGTACAACAGGAAGTTGCTGGTTGCTCGATTGTACCAGGCCAATGGGCTGCAATGGAGGATGCCTTACAGCACCCATGGGGCATCCTGGAAGCATACATTTTTACTCCATTCTGTCTGATTCATCAGGTGAGCAACAGGATGCTAATCACCCTAAATCTCAGGTTGACTATGGTGGCTCCCAAGTGGCCATAAGTCAAGTGGTATCTGGACCTGTATCTGGACCTGCTGGCTCAGTTTTCTGAGGCCCCGAGAAAGATTCCGTGTGGCACAACCTTCTGTGCCAGCCACACGTTGAGAGGTATAACTCAGCAGTAGCAGCACTGGCACTTCATGCAAAGATGTCTAGATATATACAGAAATCCTCTTTAGTTGGTGTCATGACGGGTTGTCTCTCTGGTCAGAACTTCTCTTCCGTAGGCAGCGGACTTTCTCGTCCTTCTTCGCCAAGATAAGCTTCTCCCTGTTTCAGCCAATAAAGGCTACAGAGCTGCTCTTGGCCAGGTTCTTCGGTTGAAAGGAGTTGATCTCTTGTCCTCATGGGAGATCTCTATGCTCCTGAGAAGTTTTGAGCAGTCTTGCCCTGCCAGAGAACTCAGGCTCCCCCAAGTGGGACGAGACTCATTTTGAGGAGCCTAACTAGTACTCCATATGAGCTGCTGAGAGAGTCGTCAGACAAGGATCTGATCCTGACGACTGTGTTCCTGCTAGCCCTGGCTTCAGTGAAGAGAGTAGGCGAACATCATGGCCTTTCCTTTGATGTTAAGCACTCAAGGGGATGGGAAGCTGTTAAGCTCGAATTTGTCCTGGAATTTATGGCAAAGACTTAGAATCCATTGGTCCCTGATGCCAGATTTGGGTGCTTCTCAATCCCTTCCTTTGAGGCAGTGATCAGGACGAGATGCTATCATATCCAGTTAGGGTGCTGCAGTACTATCTTAAGAAAACCCTCTTCATTAGTACTGGTTCAGCCAAGAGATATGTGTCCAAGAGTACAATCTCTTTCTGGCTTCTTGAGACCATCAAACGTGTACTCTTCATCGTGAGAGGAATATGGGAGTACGGTACAGGTAAGGGCTCATGAGATTAGGGGCACCACCCTGTCCCTGGCATTTGTGAAGAACCTGTCAGTTCTATAGGTTTTACATCAGGGATGTGATTTATCTAGACCACATTCACCTTGTTCTACCAACAGTACACTGCCCACAAGTCCTTGGACACATTATCCTTGAGTCCTGTGGTGGCTGCCCAACAAGTTGTGTAGCTCATCTGGCTCCCCTAAAGGGACAAGTTGCATCTCATCTAAGGTATTCAGTAAGTGAGAGTGTGTGTGTGTAAGTGACTGGCCTCCTCCTCTTTCTCTTCCAGCTTTCTCTCTTGTAGGGCAGAGAGTCAGGCAGTGAGTTGTCACATGCTGGACAGACAAGTTTTTCAGGTGAGTGCATGACCAGGGTAATGCTGTCCCTTTTTTTTTTTTTTTTTGTAAATTAGGATGCATGCCCCTCCTCTCTCTAGACAAGGGGAGAGAGGTACAAAAAATTAAACAAATCCGTCGGTTTTTAATTGCAAGCTTTATTGTCCCTGACACAAACTGGTTCTTCAAGGTCTTCATCAAGATAATGAAAGCAGACTCATTACTTTAGAAGCCTAACAGTTATAACAACCCATATGTTCTACTAGCTAGGGGTGCAGAATTCCTTCCTCAGCTCTTTCAAACCAGGAAGCTGTTCCCAAGTGGTGGAACCAACCAGTCGCTTCTGAGATCTGCCCAGACTACCTCACTACCCCTTCCAATGAATTAGTCTCCTATGTAAAGAATGGATGTATTTGTATAAGAACAAATAGTAAATTTTTAAAGTAATTTGTATATTTCATAACATAGACAACTAAAGTTCTTTACATGAACATCCCACCTCAGCCGACCCTCATTCTGGTACCTGGGCCGGAAGGCAAAGTGGAGTGCAGTATGATAAGTGGGCTGGGCTTCCCCCTACCCATCAGTAGTTAACAACTTTGTCTGAAAGTTCAGAGGCTGTTCCAGCTCGCATTTGCATGCTAAATCCTACGTAAAAAACTTCAGGTTCATATGTTAGGAAAAATACAAAATTACTTAAAAAATTTCCTACTTTTCCAATGGTAGCATTAGGAATATACTGAATGACAGAAAAGTCCACCTCAATGGCAAAACGACTGGAGTGCCCATATACTCGCAGACCTTTGACTTAATGATAGCTGGAACATATTTGGGAATGGGGTCTAATCTATTACCAAAAATATGCATGGGTTCCTCAGTTAGCTGAAATGGTTTGGCTGAGAGGACAATTAGGACATTGAGTTATTGTGGATGATGGCTGAAAAAAAAAGGATGAATGGGATTTGTATGCTGCAAAAGAGCTGAAGGTTTATAATGCAAGCGCTCAGAGAAATATTGGGATGTCCCCTGGTATATATGTTATGGATGCTGAAAGATGTGTTAGAACCTCGATGCAGATGACTGAAGATGATAGGTTTGGAGAAGGGCACGTGTTTATGAGTACAGTAATAAGGTTGATGGAAAAAGTATTACAAGAGGTTACAGAGAAAAGGAGGTTGAATGTGAATAATTTTAGACAAAAGTATGAATGGCCTCATGTGGTAAGTAAAGTATAGACTGGGGAAGGGGGAGGAAGGAAAATAGAATTTAGGCCCAAGTCCAAGCACTGAAGGAAATTGACGGTAAGAAGTTAAATATACCTTAGTTTTACCAGACCACTGATAACAGCTATCCTAGGGCTGGCCCGAAGGATTAGACTTATTTAACGTGACTAAGAACCAATTGGTTACTTAGCAATGGGACCTACAGCTTATTGTGGAATCCGAACCACATCATAGCAAGAAATGAATTTCTATCACCAGAAATAAATAGTGTAACAAAAGGCAAACCTCACGCTTGCACTATGAAATACTTGTTGAGGGTGGAAAGTCAGATGGAAGAAAAAGAATATGAATGGAGGTACAGTAAAAGAAGGTTACTGATTGAAGCTGACTGTGAATATGGAAATATATGTGAGATAAGAGCGCATCAGAGTTACATAGGTGGTGAGAACTTCCTGAGTATCTGAAGATGCATCCGGTGAATGAATGTTTGCTAATGAGAATGGAAGATGTTATGAGTGAACAAGAGGCAAGTTTGCAATAGGTAGGGAGGAAAAACAGTGCCAACATTGGAGTGCAGGCAGAAGGAAGGATGAAGTGGATAAAGAGATAGATCAGCTTGCATTCCATCCCGACATAATTACGTAAGTCACTTCCCTGTCATGTGATTAACACACCTACAGGTTATATAGACCTCTTTATTCATTGTTAATTCTTCACAGGTTCCTAGCCCCGAAGGGAAGTGATCCCTCACAAGATTTTTACTGTGGACCATTCTCATATGGGAAGTTGGTGGATATTTCTTTCACAGACCGGCGAGTAAAGGAAGGGTAAAATGTGATCTTCCTAGTGGTTGCTGTAGACAGGAGAAAAAGCCTTCCTGCCTCAAGTCTCTTTATATTCCAACACTGTACCAAATACAATATTATATACCAAAGATGAGCTATGAGAGAGTTCTTGATATTAGTTAACCTGTCTTATGGAGCACAGTGGAACTATAAGGGTAACTCCTTTGAGGACAATCAGTAGCTACCAAAAATATATTTTCCCAGTCAAAACCTGTTTTTTATGCATATAAACAACATCTGAGTGAAATAACATGTGACTACCACTCATTTTTAGATGGAGTGAAAAGGTTGCTCATAAAATTAACACAAGTTACTATTGGTGAACAAGGAAGAGCAAGATGGAGAAGCAATACTCACCAATGAAACACTGATTACCATTAACTAAGTGCTAAGAAACACATGAGATTGCTACATATTTGAAACTAGCAGTCTGTGGATGTATGTGCCCTGCCAACCAGCCAACAAATGAATTTGTAGTTGTTATTCAGGATTGGAGTGTATGGGATTTGCAAAGAATCATGAATAAGGCAGTGATATACCATATGGGTATGGGTATGACACAAAACTAAGAGACCGAATAAAAAAAAAATTGGAACTCATTAGACACCATCTTAGTTACTTACCTTTCACGTAATTCTTTTCTAAACAATTTTATTTCATTTCTGATGTGATTTCTTTTTCTTTTTTCATTAGTTTTCTTTAATTTATTTAGCTGCTCAGTGATATCCTTGTGAATGTCCTTTAGAAGTTCTGCTTCTTCACTGAAAAATAAAACTCATACTATTATAAAAATTCTATAAGTGTTCCTTTTAATTTTATTACTATTACCAATATTACCATTATTATTACTGTATATGAATTAATATTATAAACAGAATAAAACCTCAATGTAGCAAAATCCACTATACAGTGTGCTCGGTATGAGTGACAAAATTACCCTTGCTGCAAAAGTTATCTGGCATCCAAAGACAGCACTGTAAAGTGCAAAGGTGTTACGAAAGAAACAAACAGTGAAACAAGTTTATCAAACACTGCAAGCTGCTTCATGTTTCATGTGTATGTACTAGTTCTTCCAGTGTGTGTACACACACATATATATATATATATATATATATATATATATATATATATATATATATATATATATATATATATATATATAAATATATATATATATATATATATATATATATATATATATATATATATATATATATATATATATATATATATATATATACTAAAAGGACTTCATTCAAACTGACGGTATCTAACTTGAAGTTTTTGTTCAGAAAAAGTTACAAGCTTTCTTGGACAAACAGTCCACATTATCAAGTGTACATATATATATATATATATATATATATATATATATATATATATATATATATATATATATATATAATATGTATTATACATATATATATATACTGTATATATATATATATATATATATATATATATATATATATATATATATATATATATATATATATATATATATATATATATATATACATATATATATATATATATATATATATATATATATATATATATATATATGTGTGTGTGTGTTTGTGTATATATATGTATATATATAAATATGTAATATATATATATATATATATATATATATATATATATATATATATATATATTACATATTTTATATATATATATATATACACAAACACACACACACACACACAATATATATATATATATATATATATATATATATATATATATATATATATATATATATATATATATATATATATATATATATATATATATATAATATATATATATATATATATATATATACACAGGTTGACCATCACTAATCCGGCAATCAGTAGTGCTTGAACAATCAGTAATCCGGCACAAATTTGGTAGAGTAATTTCCAATGTTTCCACATTAATTTTCAAAATTTCCCGGGTCGCTGCGCTAACTTTCGCTGGGCCGTCGCTTCAATTTCGTGACGCAGTGTGCTGCATCAACAAACTGGTAGCCTATCCTACATTATACTGAACTCTATTCACATATTAACAGTATTATACAAACATCAACAAAACAAATGTGCATCTTTTTCAAGGATCTTTTAAAAAGTTATGCTTTACTAGTGTTTCCAATTGTGTTATAAATTGCGATCAATGTTTTGTTTTGGGAACTGGTATCGCGGTGTTTATTTCGCCGCATTTAACTAAGTTCAAAGCGCTTTTCTTGCTTCTAGTTAGCGTAAATTAATATGGATACTTTATTTATTTGGGGCGAGGGTATTTTCCGTTATACGAAGTGTTTTTAAGTCGAAATATAACTTAAATGTCTCGTTGTGAAACTAAATTAGCTATTTTTTCCGTTAATATATGACGTTCTCGGGAATCGCGGCTGGCCGTTTTGGGGGAATGTTTGTTTTGTGTGAAATAAATCAAGATTCCGTTCGCTATATTCTCTTGATTTCATCATCATACGAGCTTTACGTATTTATCTTTTATCGGCGTGAAAACAGTAGTAATTTGTATTCTTTCATGCCCAGTAGTTTTGATTAAAATACATTCTCTCCAGTTTTATTTACGGTTGAGTTTCATCCATGTTGCCGATGCACGATAATTTATAGTCATTGACAGCTTTAACATTGTTTTCTCAGCTTCAGCTACAACTTGCAGCTTAAAGTTACTGTAGCAGTATATTTCCCTGCCGATCTTTTCTCCAAATAAGGGTATAGTGTAAAATATATATCAGTCCTATTGTACAGTACTTAATGTCATTTGTAACATAAGTACAGTAATTGTGTATTACCGTACGATGGTTGAAATACAAGCACAACAGTTGTTATCCGATAGGATTATTAGCAAAACAACAGTTTCCCGTTCGGTTGTTTATGGCTGTACGCATTTTTGCACGAGTATAACGTTACTAACAATACTTTTATCATTCTCTTTACTTTTTAACTAGCAGATGGAATAAAGAGATGGAGGAAAAGAAGTTGGTCTATTGTAAGTTGGTCTCTCTCGCTGCCTCATCGCTGAAATCTAAAAATATTTTTTCCTAAATATTTTCGTATCGGTATTAATAATTGCTAACCCCATTGTAAACTCAAAATATTTTAAGTTGAATTATCGTAACTCGAGCACTACCTGTATTTGATAATTGTCTTTTTCTTTATTAACCAACTTGTACTGATTTATGGGATACTTTAATTCTAAGATGAGGTGCTTAGCTACTGGGTTTCGTGTATTCTAGCCTAACAAATGGCTAATCCGCACCCTCCAGGTCCCAATGATGCCAGATTAGTGATGGTCAACCTGTATATATTATTATATATATATATATATATATATATTTTTGTCTTGTAATTTCCACAATGGTCCCGTGGATGAAGTATATAATAAGTCCTCACGTGAAAATGAAAGGAATTGGTACCAAGACTTTCAACTTTTATTCCAAAGTCATCTTCAGGGTACTGAACAGAGTTTAGAGAATAACATATACAAAAGAAAGCAATATGGGTCACAGATAACAATAAAATAAAATGAGTCAACAAGCCATTTAAGTATGTAAACAACATTCATTCAAAAAACAAAAACATACTTAGTGGAAATATGTAATTACTACAAATGCCAGTACAAAACTATCTGTTTGTAAAAAATCTAACAGCTTGTTTTACTCTTGCATCCTTAAGAATAAAGCTTTTAACAATTCGTCCATCTTAAAAAGACCATCGCTCAAATTCATATTACTAAAAGAACTAATGAGGCATCCTTCGACCAACAATCTGTCATGCAACGAGGAACTCCTAAAAACAACTGCAGCTGAATTCCAATCTATTGGGTGCCCAAAGTCTCTTACGTGACAAAAAATGGCGCTTGAGCTGGTTGCAACCCGTACATTATATTTATGCTGTGTGACTCTCTTACTTAGTTCCTTACCAGATTGTCCAATATAAGGTAAATTACAAGTTGAGCAATCAATTTTGTACACCCCTCCTGCTGGCATTTCTGGTTTGTTACAAAACAACAAACCAGCTAATAAAGATATTCATATCACTAAGGCTGACAAGTCAAACTGCATTGTTATTTTGAGTAAGAATTCGTATATCGAAAAGGCCAACCAACTGTTATCCGATGAGGATACTTATGAGAACTGTTGAGAGATCCCACCGATAAGGTTAATAAGCATTATAACAGTACTGTTAAATCCTTGTTAAAGTCCCACCATGAACTAGCCAAAAAATTCTCTGCCGTTAATGCCACTCTTCCTTATATGTATGGCACAGTAAAGATTCATAAAGAAGGTCAACATAATCAGGCCCATTATCAGTTTCGATAGGCTCAGCCTCTTATCATCTGTCAAAATGGTTAGGCTCTTTGTTAAACCGCTTATAGGAAACATATCAAAGGCACATATTAAAAATACGGAAGACCTTATCACAAAGTTGAAAGGTAAAGATACAAATTGTAGGTTGATTAGTTTTGATGTCAATTCACTGTTCACAAAAGTGCCCATTGATGATTTGCTACAGTTTCTACAAGAAAAAATAAATGATATTGATATTCCTATTCCCCATCATGTTTTTATTAAGTTGATAAAGTTGTGCATCGTTGATAATACTTTTATGTTTAATGGTTCTTTTATAGACAGATTTTGGTTTGGCAATGGAAGTTGTTTATCTGCAACCCTCTCAAATATATACATGGAATTTTATGAAATCAGATACTTACCAAATGTCATTACGTTTACTTTGACATGGTACAGATACTGACGACATAATATGCCGGTGGCCTTTGGATCGTGACCCCTACGAGTTTTTAGAAATTTTGAATGGCCTGGTTCCATCCATAAAGTTCAAGTTGGAAGCAGAACAGAATAAAACTCTACCATTTCTTGACACAGTCGTTATGAGAACCGACAACGGATTTAAATTCAAACTCTACCGGAAACCAACAGCAGTAAATGCTTTCATTCACAACTTTTCCAGCCATCACCCCAAGATAAAACGATCAGTCTTCTCAGGGATGTTTTTAAGAGCATACAGAATTTGTGATCCTGAATTTTTAGCAGAGGAAATTCAGAACATCTATGCAATTGCAGAAGAATTATGTTATCCTTCGAATTTTATCGATGGTTGCCTCCAAAGTGCCAAAAACATTTTATAGTCATGAAAGGTCAAGGAATTATGACACTGAAAATATTTTAGTTTTGCCATACCGATGTGAATTTTTATCGATTGTGCACGTAGCCTGAAATGTCTGAAAATAAA
>NC_089787.1:48216603-48314103 GCF_040412425.1 Macrobrachium rosenbergii | reverse complement strand
ATCTTGTTACCATTTGTGAGGTCTGGGTGTGAGGCAACAAAAATGAAGGCTGAGAGGCAAGAACTCAAAGTATGATTGATGATTTTGTAGTAAAAAAAAAAGTTTCACAACCAATCAATAATAGCCTGAAGAGAAATGGAAAACTCACAAGTCAAAGGTAAAGTCTGTAAGTTTTTTTATACCGCCAATTTTTCAGAGATATAAAACACACAGAAATGGAAAACTCACAGAAGGTAAAGCAAGGTTTTATCACAGTATAAAAGACACAAGATACTCTCCATATCTGCAGAAACTTTATAGCAGCATTAAAGTTTCTGCAGATATGGAGAATAAGAAAATATCTACTAAGACAGGAATAGTAGTACACCAGCCACAGAATTGGCTCCACTTGTCCTTGTAAAGGTTGTTGGTTCAAGGTTTGATAAGACTATGGAACTCACTGACTTATGAGAATGAACTCCAGGTATGAAGCTTGAGCATCACAAGGTCACCTTGAAAGCTCAAGAAGTATGGTTACTTGGGAATCTGCTTTTAAAGTTGCATCCAACCTCCAGGCTACTAAATCTGGTTGATGTGAATTATATCCGTAGCTTGTGATTCAAAATTGTTGTGAACAGTCACATGCAGCATGCCCCATAGACACCAAGACCCTTGCAAATTCCAAAATTCTAAGACCATCTTCATGGCAGAACCTGCTGTCTCCAGCTGAGTCTATTTCATATTACAGTAAATCCCATCCTGGGATTATACAGGCTATATACACGAACCCCTCAATCACTTTAGCACTTTTTGAAGAGGAAACTGCTGGTTAGGCACTGTCCAGAATAGGGCAGACCATATATTCGGTTTCTCTCTTCTTTGAGGTTGATCCTCACTTACTATAGTATGCCACAAAGAGATGCAAGTGTAAATTAAACAATCTAACCCAACTTCTTTTTTTCAGGTGCTGTGGAGGGCAAGGGGGTTTGGAGAGTTACGTGCCTCTCTAAGCCTCTTGGGAGAGCCGAGTGTCTTTTGAACTTAATGATGACTCTTAGGCTATGAGGGGCCTGCCAATATCTGCTCAGACTGGTGTCTGCTAACCGTGGGACTGCTCCTACTTCCTTGGTAAACCCTCATGCAGCATCGGGATTGCGTTCCCAGGTACTTTGTATGTATCATCTCTGAGTGATGTTCTCCTTTACATGCTGTTATCAAAGGCATGCTCTGCAAAATCAAAAAGAGGAGAAGGAAGTTGTCACTGTCGTCTTCATTTTTGCCTTTGAGTGCTGTTGTATCCTCCCCTTCTTCCAAAGCTAGCAAGCAGAGGAAGAGAAAGGTTGCCTCAATCTCCCGCAGGAAGTCTCGTAGAGCTTTCAGCAGCTAGCCCTCTTTTTGCAGACAGGGCTGATGATCTCTCGCTAGCATGAGTACCACTGCTCCTGTTGCCTAGCACACAGGTGCCACTGCTACCTGGGGCTCTCTGGAACCCCGGTTTACTGGTACCAGCCCCGGCAGCCTGCCTACATGGACCACTGGTACTGGCTCCAGCAGCCTAATTACCCAGGTTACTGGTACCAGGCCTGGTCTCATGCTGGCAGTACCTGGTACCTCTGCTTCCATTGCTGAGCACATGGATGCAACCACTACCCAGGGTTCTTTGGACCCCCAGTGTACCTGTACTGGCCACAGTAGGCCTCCTATCTGAGCCTATGGTATCAGCCCTGGTCTCTCATCAGCTGTACCACCACTCCAGTTGCTGAGCACATGGGTGCAACCACTACCCAGGGTTCTTTGGACCCCCAGTGTACCTGTACTGGCCACAATAGGCCTCCTATCTGAGCCTATGGTATCAGCCCTGGTCTCTCATCAGCTGTACCACCACTCCAGTTGCTGAGCACATGGGTGCAACCACTACCCAGGGTTCTTCAGACCCCCAGTGTACCAGTACCATCCCCGGTTAGGCCACCTACCTGGGCTATCGGTACCATCCCTGGTCTCTCGCTAGTGGAACTGTGGTACTGCTGCTCCCATTGGTGACCACATGGGTGCAACTGGTACCCAGGATTCTTCAGACCACCGGTGTACCGGTACTGGTCCAGGTGGCACACCTGCCTGGCAGCCCATCTACCGGGATTGGCAAGGGTCCCTGGTCTATGGGCCTGGTCCCAGCTGACAGCGCAAGAGAGTGAGAATTGGTGAGTAGAGAGCATGAGGTGCTTCCTCAACCCCTCCTGCTCTTCAAGGGAGCAGACCAGGGGTCCTGGTCCAGTGACCGGCCCAGTCGCTCAGGCAAGCCAAAAGGAGGTTCCTTGCTCAGTCTTCTTCCTTTGTAGAAGCCTCAGCTCCTAAGCAGATTGAAGCATACTCACAGGACAGCCCCTGCTCACGTTTGTGTGAGCGGGACCACTCTCCTCCACCCGGGCAGAATCATCATTGCAGGTTGACGACCACACCATGGCCTTGCTTACCTGGCAGGACTTCGGTTTTTGGCATGCAGGGCAAGGGTGCTGGCAATCTCTCATTTGTTCCCTCTCCCTCAGAATTTTTCCCGGGAGACAGGACCCGGACACTTGGGACCGGGAATGTTCTCATTCCTATCCTGGCCCGTTACGTGGAGGCCTACATACCTGGTCCAGTCCATGGACTGGAAAGGACATACGCCTCATAATTCATTTTTTCTTGCCCCATACTTCCCCAGGCAAGAGAATTCCCCCTGGTCTAGCCATTCATGCACAGGATTTCCTCTGCGTCTAGCCCACCAGAGGAAATAACATGTTCTCTACCAGAGATCATTGCCATCTCTTAGGTTTGACCCAGACCTGACTCGTCCGTGTTCTGGTCTGTCACTAGAACGTCTCCACGTGGAGGGAGTCTCCCTATCACAGGCAGATGCAGTGGCACCAGAATTGACTGCCAGAGCAGCATTCCAGTTAGTCTTGCAGATCAATCTTTGGGTCTATCATTGGCCAAGATTGTTTTTCCCTCGGGCTTCTGTACACCCAAGGAGAATGCAGCCCTCAACAGCCTGTTACTCTGGGAGGTAGTAATATTATCTATTGCCACCAGACAGCAAACCTGTGAGGGGCGAGTTGCTGTGCTGTTTCAAACATCTAGGTTTGTTGGTCCTAAGTCAGCTCTGATGCTTGGGAACAGGCTGGTTCTGGGATCCTTCCCCCCTCTTTGCTAGAGGGAGGGGGAGGCCATGGTGGGCAGGCTTTGGTTCATTTACCAGGTCTTCATGTGGCACTGCAGCTCAACCCTCTGTTCAGGCTGGACCCTGTTTTTAGTCAGAGAAAAGTCCCAAACTTCCTCGACCCCTCGTATAGCTACCCAAACTTCTTCCACCCTGGTAGACGACAGAGGATTTCAGGACTGCTGTAGTTCTCCCAGATTGCTGCCAATGGGGGTGGGTCCCTGTCGAGACATTGGGCAAGCTTGGCAGTGACATGGAGTGGAAGCATGGGTAGTGGATGCCCGTCAGATATGGTTTAGCTACCCTTAAAGTGTTCACCATCCCCCACCCTCTTTCTTGGCTCACTGAAGGACCTTGTCCTGTGGGAAGAGGTGAATGCAATGCTCCTGGAAGGCACTATAGGAGACTTCTCACCCTCTTCCCACCAAACCGGTTCGTTCGCCAAAACTGGTCCTATATGGAACAGTCCGTTCTGTTTTCAAGTCCATCAGAGAGGAAGACTTCTTGCTTTCCTGGGATTTGAGGGATGTGTATTTTCAGTACCTACCCAGCAGTCCTCCCGCAAGTATCTCCTCTTTACCCTTGAGATGGGGACAGAGTTCTAGTTCAGAGCGCTTGTTTCAGTTTCGTAACCACTTACCAAGTGTTCATTTTTTAACTCTACTCGAGCTTGATTGCATGGGCACATGTACAGAAGTACCAGTGTGATTAGCTGGTCCTGATGAGCCCGCTGCTGCAATCACTAGGACAGAAAGGCTTCTCGAGTTTTTGTCATGACTTGGGTATAGTGATCAACTTGAGAAGCCAGATCTCATGTGCAAGCAGAGGGTAAAGTATTTGAACATGCTGATAGACAAGGCAGGAACGAGGGTCCTCCCTTTGGATTCTTATAATGGCAGGTTCAGAGAAGGAGCACAGAAGTTCTTGTCTCAGCAGGAACACCCTGCCTGGGAGTGGCACGTCATTCTGGGTCACCTATCTTCGTAGAATTGGGCCCTCAGGCAGCTTCACCTCACTTCCGTACTCTTTAGCAGAGGATGAAGGTGGATGAGTCTCCAGCAAGAGACCTGCCTTTCAACTTCTTCTGTCAGAGGAAGAGGGCTAGCTTGGTAGTTAGACGACAGGAACCACTCTTCAAGGGTACTGTTAGACACTCCCACTCCCGAGGTGCTCTTGTTGTTCGGATGCATCTGCTAGGGGTAGAGCGTACACCTAAAAGAATGTTTGTTGCAGGTGTGAGGGACCAGAATGATAAACACCTCCACATCAGTGTCCTGAAACTCTAGTCTGCTTTTTTACCCCTGCAAGGGTTCCAGGACTGAGTCATGGGGCACACCCTGGTGTTGATGAGCAACAACACTATGGTAGTGGCATATATCAACGAGCAGGGTGGACTGGTGTCCTTCCAGCTGCACAGGTTGACAGTGCAGGTATATGATTGGGACACAGCACACTCAGTGGAGCTGTCAGCCACATACATTCTAGGGTCTCGGAATGGGATGGCAGACAAGTTCAGTTGCCAGAGCCTGGTGATAGGGATGGAGTTCCTACACCAAGACACTGCGGAGAGACTCTTCAAGTTATGAAGAGACTTCCAGCATCTCCTGTGAGCAAGAGGGTCCTTTCTCAGTGCATAACATGGAGATGCCTTGATAACCGCAGAATATTCAGCAGGTGTGTACCTGGGGAAATGAACCGTCTTCTGGAGTTGGTGTAGTCGACGGGGTTCTACAGTAATACCCCGAACTTGTGCGATTTGAGTTGCGCAAATCACAGACACGTGAACTTTTCATTGGAACCTAATTATTGTTATACATGAGTTTTTCACACACATGTGAACATTTGCGAATACTGAGAAACCCTGCAAAAGTGTTTATGTTTAATACTTTATGTAATTTATAAGTTTTCAAGCTTTTATGTGTAAATTAAATAACATTAAATAATAAAAGTAATAATCTCTCTCTCTCTCCCTCTTTTACTGAGATGAGAGAGCTTTTATGGTACATGTATGTTTACTTGTTTTGTATGATAAATACATTTTTTACCTAATAATAAGTACTAATTTTCAAATATTAATAAGATTAACAATAATAACAATAACAATAATAATAATAATAATAATAATAATAATAATAATAATAATAATAGTGACAATAATAATAATAATAATAATATAACTGTAATTACAAAATTCGTAAGTGATAGTATTTTAAACAAACAAATATCTTTCCCTCATCTTTTGTAAGAAGCTTGAAGGCAAAGCTGTCAGACATGTCGATTTAACATGAAAAGAAGGGGGAGTGTTGCTGATTAGCGGGTCATGGGTTTCTTACGTAATTCTCTCTCTCTCTCTCTCTGTCTGTAATAATTCATAAAAAATTTCTCTCTCTTAAGCAAGGACAACTGTTATCTCTCTCTCTCTCTCTCTCTCTATCTCTCTCGTTCATAGTTAGTGCTCACACATTTTGACAACTTATTATTTCTCTGTAACGTCTTTACCTGTACAGTAGATAGTTTAAATTGATCTAATTTCACCTGTACCGCTAAGAACTGTAAATGTGCTAGTGTGGCAAATACGTTCTAAAACACATAGACATAATAACTAAGAGTTGTATTACTGTACTCAAAATAAAAAACACTGTTTGTTCATGAAAAAGCATTTCAGAACAAAGAGAATGAAATGCAGAATAAAGAAGTTATTGAAAAGAGGTTGTGAAGATTTCTAAAAATAGATCGGTCAGAAGGGGAGAGAGAAAAAAATTCTCTTCCAGCTCTCTATTTTTATGTCAACCATTTATTTCTTTTTTTAAGGGTAATGTATTAAGCTAACTTTTAAATGAAATTAAAGTAACTTTAATTTCATTTAAAATTTAGCTTAATAATTTGGGAGCATGATTAGGGTCATATTTAGTGTTTAAACTTCAGACATAAGCATTTATTTGCATTTTTAGACACCGTGCCAAAATGACACAAAAATTCGCCTTGCGCACAGGGTTCTGGAACCTAACTTCGCGTAAGTTCGGGGTATGACTGTACCTCCAATCAGAGCTTCTATGCAGTAGGTAGCAGACTTCACCCTTCTTTGCCACGAGAAGCTTCCATTTGTCTCAGCCGTTAAGGGCAATAGAGCTGCTCTTGGCCAAGTCCTTCAGTTGAAGGAAATAGATCTTTCATTCACATGAGGGATCCTTATACTTCTGAGAAGTTGTGAACAGTCTTGCCCATATGGGGAACTCAGGCCCCGAACGGTTTGTGATTTTCATCTCAGGGAGCCTACCTCATACAATGTAAGAGCTGTTGAGGGTTGTCAGGCAGAGTCCTGACTCTAAGACTGTTTTTTTTTTTTTTTTTGCTGAGCTTCACGGCCTTCGATGCTAAGTACTCAAGGGAAGAGGATCTGTTACACTCAGTCTAGTCTCAGAATTCATAACTGAGACTCAGAATCTGTAGGTCCCTGATGCGGAGTTCGAGTCCTGTTTGATCCCCTCCTGAAGGACTTTGTAGGTATGATCGGAAAGAGATGCTACTTTGCCTGGTTAGAGTGCTGCGGTACTACCTCAAGAGAACTTGGCATCTCAGCCCTGAGTGTTGATGCCTCTTCATTAGTACCGAGTTGGCCAAGGAAGAGGTGTCCAAGAGCACATCCTCTTTCAAGCTTCGTGAGACAGCAATGGGCCTAGTCTTCATCTGATGAGGTAAACGGGAGTTCGGTCCAGGCAAGAGATCACGAAGTTAGGGGCATCACCCCTGCATTCCGGAAGAACCTGTCAGTTCAGTAGGTAATAAAAGCAGGTATGTGGTAGCGCCAGATCATATTTACCTTGTATTATCTCCAAGACTTGCCCATAAGTCTTTGGACATACTTTTCCTTGGATCTTGTGGTGGCTGCCCAACAAGTTGTTTGGCCTATCTGGCTCCCTTAGGGGACACATGCATCATGTCTGTTGGTCTCATTAGCAAGTTTTATTGTCTCCGACACTCCTGGGTTCTTCCAAACCTTTTTTCAGAGTAATGACATTACTCAATCTTTAAGCCCAGAAGTATAGCAGTTGCAACATCCAATATTTCCAACAAGCTAGAGGTGAAGGATTCCTTCCTCAGTTCTTCCAGATCAGGAAGGCATTCCTGGGTGGATAAAACCAACCAGTTGGTTCAGATTTATTCACACTCCACCCTCCAACAAGTAAGTCTCCTATGTAAAGATGGAAGATTTGTATTTGTGTAGTTACAAATAACAAATTTTTAAAGTAATTTGTATTTTTCCTACCATACAAACCTGAAGGTTTTCAAATTTACAGCTCACCTCAGCCACCCCTCAATCAGATACCTAGGACGAAAGGTAAAGTGGAGAGCAGACCAACGAGTGGGTGGGGCTTCCTCCCTACCCTTGGTACTTAATGACAATGTCTGAAAGTTAAACGGGCATTCCAACTCTCGTCCACAAGCTAAATCCTTATGTAAAAACCTTAGGTTTACATATTATGAAAAATACAAATTACTATACTAATCTACAAAATCATCCACCAGATTCTTGATAAGAAATTTTCTCCTCCCATTCCTACTTATGTTACTAAACTTTTCGAGTTTGCCAGCTTTCCTATTTACCCAAATACAAATCACACATTTTCAGAGCCAAGTTAAGATAATTAATAAACATATTGGGCCCTCAACCTGAAACTAATTCCAAAAAATCATAAAACTATTGGTTTACTGTTTCTGTGAAATATCGGCTGTCCTTTATTGACGTTGGGCATAGTATATAAGTACCACAGCTGTAATTCAGGTAATTATGTGGGCTCGATCTGACGTTTACTCAAGGTCAGAGCTGGTTTCCATATTGGAAATAAATCATCATACTGGCTGCACTGTCCAGCCCAGAATTGTCTAATGTTAGAAATCATGCTTACAACTGTAAACCACCTATTAAGTATGATTACAGTCGACCCCTGGTATTTGTGGGGGATAGGGACTACAACCACCTGTGAATAGCTACAATCTGTGAATATATGACACTCCCTCTAAAAATGCTTATAACTGCCTATTTCAATCATTCAAACACCAAATGTACCTTCAACAATCCTCCTAAAACACTTTAATATAATTTCAATATCACTTTCATATTTTAATATTTCAATATCATATTAATATCATTTCAATATGTATCATTTCTGGGCAGCATAGCTACAAGGAGGTGGGAAAACCGGTTTAGGGGGCTTTAGCCACCAGGAGGGCTCACTATAAGGAGGGCCCTCCTATAATGAGGGGAGAAAACTGGTTTATTACCAGCACAAAGCATAAAAACCCTGTTTCTTTCCCAAGGCTTACATAAAATTTTCTCTCTCTCTCTCTCTGAGTTATTATTTAACCTTATTATTATTTAATCTTATTACCATTATTACAGGTACAATATTATAATTATCATCATTATTATTATTATTATTACTATTATTATTATCATTATTATTTATTATATTATTATTACTATTATTATTATTATTATTATTCAATCTTACTAATCTTTTTATTATTATTTGGAAATTAATTCTTATTACCTGTAGTATTACAGGTACTGTATTATTATTACTGTATTTAATCTTATTATTTAATCTTATCAAACTTAATATTAATATTTGAAAATTAGTAAAATCAATCATTATCTTATTATAAAAAATGTATATTTAGTCTCAAAAATATGAAAATACAGTAATTAGAGAATATTGCTCTATGAAAAAATCACCGAATAGGCAAATTTTCTGCGAAAAATTTGGAGACAGGTTCCACAGAAAAATCTGTGAATAGGTGAAACTGTGAATCCTGAACTATGAATAGGCGGGGGTCACTGCATTTAAAAAAGGGATTTTGACAGAGGAAAAATCTATTTCTGAGGAAGGTCCCGTGTCACCGGTGAAATTCCATTACAGCACGAATTTCTAGGTATAACAATGCTAGATATACCAGAGAAAAAGAGCTTTCAGGAAAGCTGGGGTTACTACCCCCAGTCGGCGTCTTCTAGGAAGACGTCGGTATAATGAAGGGTGAGTGAAATACCACTACCACGGAAATATACTCGAAAGATCTCTCCTTATCAAAACCCCAGAAAAGAGCGGTGAGCCGTTACAGCTCCCACACTCAACACCCGCCAGGGACGGCGACACCAGCGCCACCTACTTCATTCCATGCTAGCACTAACCCCAGACTTGGCATGTGCAAGTAGGGGAGAGTACTAGGTCAGTTAGGGGAGGGTCACGGATGACACGGGACCTTCCTCAGAAATAGATTTTTCCTCTGTCAAAATCCCTTTTCTGAGTCCAGTCCCCGTGTCAGCGGTGAAATAGTGATAGAGAATCATGCCAAGACTGCTACTACTGGAAAAAAGGGGTAATCTGAAGAAAATGCAAAATTGTAACGAAAATAATTTTAATCAAGCAATCTCTTTCATGAAGCAAGAATACTTAAAAGGTAAGGTATCTTAAATCTAAGGCACATCAAAAAACTTAGCACTATAAAACAAGGGAGGTCCCGGTCTGATGGGGAAAAAACCTCAAAAATCTTAAAATTACTTAAAGGTAGTGAAACATGAAATGTGCACAGAACAAGCAAATACAACCTTAATACTATACACGTAAACTTAGGCTAAACACGTAAGAGACAAGACTAATGAAAATTAACACATACAAATATCTGGGGTACGTGGAGCCAAATAAAAACTGTCCAGTACCCCGTAAGAGAAAACAATTATGGCTAGTCAGATTACACTTTTCCATCAGTAGATACAAGATACATCAATATGAGGGGCTAGGCAGTGAGGCATAAACAACCAGGAGAATAAGCAGAGAAGTAAATGAGGCAGGCGGGGCGGGGAAAAGGAAAGGATAAGGAAATGATTATTTAAGGTGGGAGATGACACTTCCCTGCTATTGCAGAATATTTCAGGGCTTGAGCGATTTTTAAATAGTGGCGTTTAAACACTAGAGGTGATTTCAACCCGTATATTTTGATAACTCTGAAAAGTCCATATTATGAAAGTAATTAATAGAAGTAGCAACTGCTCGAATATCATGAACTATAGGAACTGAGTCTGGGTTGGCTTGTTTAATGAAATACAGAATTTGTTGCCTTATAGCGTTCAGAGAAAGAGTACCACCTTTCTCCCTGATAAAAAGAGGACCCGACTTACTCTGTGGAGTTCTTAAGAGGTAAGATTTAAGTGTATAAACTGGACATAAAGATTGGTCTTGAGGAAGGGGGCACCACCTTCCAAGGAGACCACCTGTCCTGTGGGTCTTCGTTCTTAGCTAAAAATCTAGGGTCAGGGGAAGAGGAGGACCTCTCCAGATGGGAGGAAGTTAATAAAACTATCACCTCTAGTGAGAGCCGACAGCTCTGAGATTCTAGCACCTGAAGCCAAGCTAATCAAAAATAAAGTCTTCCTTAACAGATCCTGATAGAGCAATGGAAGTTATCCAACTCTGATGCTAACTTAAGGACGTCATTGAGAAACCAAGTAACCGAATGTGGACGTGATACTGGTCTCAGACGAGCGCATGCTCTGGGGATGGATGAAAAATAGGAATCTGTAAGGTCGATTTTTAAAGCCAGAAAGAAATACTTTCTTCAATGCCGACTTGACTGTGGTAATAGTGGCGGGAGCCAGGCCTTTCTCAAACAGTGACCTAAAGAAGGAAACTCCTAAATTAGTCGTCATGATTTTGGCTTCAGATGTTTTCAGGAAGGAGGCTAATTTTTTTGACTGCTGAGTCATACTGTCTAAGAGTAGAATCTCTTTTTATCTGATTCTAAAAACAGAGTGTTGACAGGGTCAATGTTCGCTCCTTTTGGGCTGCGAACTTTATAAAGTCCATAAAACTAGGGCATTCTGAATCCTTGAGGAAGCTGACACAGTCTTGGTTTGTACTGTCTGGGTCAGAATGGGCTTGGGAATCGAAGACTCCGTAATCCCAGTTCCTGAAGGAGAGGAACCAATTGCTCTTCGGCCCAGTAGGGGCTACTAGGGCTGGTTGACCCTTGAATGTCCTGAGTTTGTGTAATACTTTCAGCAGTAAATTTATTGGAGGGAACAGATAAATCTTCTCCCAATTGTTCCAATCTACTGTCATTGCGTCTGTGGCTAACGCCTGAGGGTCCAGGTTGGGGGCCACGTAACAAGGGAGCTTGAAGTTGCTCTCCGTTGCGAACAGATCCACTTGGAGGCCGGAACCCGGTGGCAAATCCATTTGAAAGATTCCGCATCCAGGGACCACTCCGTCTCCAACGGGTAGTCCTGGACAGGAATCCGCCACCACGCGTTCGGACTCCCGCTAGGTGGGTGGCTGACAGGTGCCAACCGTGCTTGTTCGCCAGGGAGAAGATAGCTACCATTACTTGGTTTACTCGACCTGATTTGGAGCCGCCCCTGTTGATGCAATGAACTACCACTGCGCTGTCTAACACCAGCCTGATATGAATCGGTTGGGAGGGCGGATTTTCTTCAGAGTTAGAAAGACAGCCATGGCTTCCAGGGTATTTATATGGAACTGCTGAAACATTGTGGACCACGTTCCTTGTACTTTCTGTTTTGGTGAATATCCCCCAGCCGCTTAGAGAAGCGTCTGTATGGATAACTAGTGCCGGAGGGGGAAATTGAAGCGGAACTGTTTTGGACAGGCCCTTGACTGTGGTCCAAGGCCGCAGTCTTGTCTTTAAGATTCGAGGGATAGAGGAGACCTTGTCCCTGAGCTTGGCATTTGCTCGACTCCGCCACACTCTGTTTATGTCTTTTTAATTTGGCTTTCAAGAGCAGGTCTGTCACTGAGGCAAATTGAAGAGACCGAGGACTCTTTCTTGGGATCGACGGGATGCTGATGGATTTTGAGAAATCCCTTGGTGAGAGATGCTATCTCTTTCCTCTTGGGAGGCAGGAGAGATAACGTGTGGAGGACAGATCCCACTGGAGACCCAGCCACTGAAACCGGGACTCCGGAGTCAGGCTGGGGACTTCTCTCTGTTCAGCTGAAAACCCAGTGACTCTAGGAAATTGATGACTATGGACGTGGCTTCCTGACACTCCGGAACAGTTGGTGCCCAGATTATCCAATCATCTAGGTATGCTGCTAGGGAAATTCCTTGGGACCGGAGCTGCTGTACTACCGTGTCCGCCAGCTTGGTGAATACCCTGGGTGCAATGTTCAGACCGAAGGGCATGACCCTGAAGGAGTAGGCTTGATTCCAGTCTGAAACCGAGGAACTGAGAGAAGTTCGCGCAATCGGACGTGATAATAAGCGTCTGAAAGATCGATAGAGGTGGTGACGGCCCCACGCGGAAGTAGAGTCCGTACCTGCGCTACCGTAAGCATGAAACTTGTCGCATTTTATGTAGAGATTTAGACGCCGACAGATCCAGGATCACTCTTTGCTGATCGGAGTCTTTTTTGGGAACAGTGAATAGCCTGCCTTGAAACTTTAGGTGCCTTGCTTTCTTTATTGCTCGTTTGTTGAGCAATTCTGTTACATAATCCTGTAGGATTGATGTGGGTGGCTGGTAAAATCTGGTTAGAGGGGGAGGGTTCTTGATCCAGCTCCACCCCAGTCCCTTGGACACAATGCTGTGTGCCCAAGGGCTGAAGGTCCATTGGTCCCTGAACCAATACAGGCGACCGCCTACCTGTGTTCTCTCAGTGGGAGGAGCGGGTTTATTCCCTCTACCACGTCCAGGTCTTCCTCTTGGGGTGGTGTTAGACCTTCCTCTCTGTGGGGACCTTGCCCCTTCCTCCCCTTGCAACCCTATTGAGGCCGTGAAAGAACCCACGGCCCTCATATGTGGGGTTGTATGCTGGTGAGGACACATAGAGGGCGCCGCTGGTTGGACCAACACGTACTGTTGGGGGTGGGCCTTAGAAGTAGATGGTTGGGCCACTGCCGAGACCGGGACGGCTTGACTACCGCCTGATGGGGCCTCTTATGCCTCCTGAAGCGTTTGCCTCCTCTCGTCTGGGGCTGGCCGATTCTGGGGTCTTGCGCTTATAAGTGGAAATGCCCCAGCGAGCGCAGACTCTGATTGGCCCGTGTAGCCTCAGACATAACGGATGTAACCTCGTCTTCAGGAAGAGGTTAGGTCCCCAGATTGAACTTTTAATGAGCTTGTTAGGCTCGTGGCGGATAGTAGCATCAGCAAAGATGAATTTCCTGCACTCCAGTCTGGCCATGATGAACTCATGCAAGTCCGACTGGAAGCTCGCCAGGAAGGACTTAGCTAGAACCTGGAAAAAGGGTGCGTCTGAGCCGGAGGCGGCAGTAGCCTCTGTAAGACAGCCGGAGCTCAAGGACCGGGCTAACTTAGTCCGGGCCTCAAACTCCGCCTTCAATAAAGATTCCGGCAGCTTAGGAGCTGTTCACTAAACTGCGTGGAAGCGCAGAGGGGTCCAGCTTCCCGACGGTGAAAGTGGACGGGCGTCCACCAGAACTCATTACTTCCTGGGAATACCAGGAAGTAGGATCTGTTTCCCTTAATTGTGGAAAGGGATTACCATCAAAGCATGCTCGGGCCGTAGCCAGAGCAACTTTGTCCATGCAAGGAGTGGGAAGGTCTTCTCCCAGGGTGAACATCGTAAAATTGCCCTTGAAAGGGGTCAACCGTGTTTACTGCCTGCCACTCCGTCAGAGTGCGCAGGAGAGCCGACTGAGCCTGGTCTCTAGGGATGATGACAGTCTCCTAGGAACCTTGTCTGACCGAATCCAGGCTTCTTCTGTGAGCCTCACGAAGCCTGGATAAGGGGGCAAGAGATCGGGGGGGAAGAACTCCAATTCCTCCAACCGTCTCGTGCCCAGACCCTCCACTGTAAGTTTGCCATCATGTTGGATGGCCCGGAGTGCGAACCGCCAAGGGTTACCGACATCAAACGGCAGGAGGTCCGCAGTGTCGGGGATAGTATACTGTGGTTCTGCCGGAGGTTGGCGAGCCAAACCTGCCAGTATGTTGTCATAATTGGCAAACTTATCAGAGATTTTTTCAAATCTAGAATCTAGGTCCTCCGTAAACTTTTTAAAGTTTAGTGGCAGGGCTTGTGCATCAAAAGAAGGTTGGCAAGGAGGGCTTGGTTTTGCAGCCCTCTTACTCGCGCCTTTGCCGGAGGAACTAGATTTGCTCCCGGAGGCTACCGGTCCTGAAACCTTAGCGCCGACGGGGAAGGGCGTGCCTTCTTGGAAGTCGAGGACTTATAGCCCTTCGCCTTCCATGAAGTCTTCAACTTCAACTTGGGGATAGCAGACGGAGCTCTATCACCCAAAGGAGGAAGACTTCAAAACCTGCAAAAGAAGACACTAGATGAAGCAGGGGAGTCAAACAAAGGGGGGCCCGCCCCAACATCCTCACTTACCTCACCACTTACCACCTGGTCCTGCTCCGTATTCATTGGTTCCAGGTCGAGATTTAAGGCGGCAACATCCTCCGAGACCTCGGCGTACAGGATATCCACTTGAGGTGGCTGGGTCGCATCCCGGATTTGTTGGATGATTGGGGTGGCAAGTTCTTCAGGCACTGCAGCCGCCACCCGTGCGCCGGGGTAAAGCAAGTCCCTCAACCTGGCGTCGAGGACGTAGGGCTTCCCGGACGGAACATTCCTGCGAACCCAGCCACCCAGGCCCGGAGGGATTCCAAGGCAGACTTCTTGGAAGCTTCGTCCGCCTGCAAGGAAACCAGCAGTTAGTTAGGAACGAAAAACCAGGGGAGAATATAAACAATATACAACATGAGGAGCATGAACCGTGGAAGAAGACTGTCACTTACCGACTCATCCTGGATGGTTGAGCAGAGAGCAAAGCAAACCTCACAACCATCGGGTGCCAAACAACCAGGTCGTTTAGTCGGACCGCACAACCAGCGTGGGTCCGCAAACTACGTGCCCGTAGGGTTGTTGAAGGAGGCGGTACACCCGGCTCCTCACAGCGAACAGTCTGTAAATATAAAAGTACATGAACCTCACACTGTAAGCAATCTAAAGCCCGGCAAGGCCGGAAACTCAACTACAACCGGAATACTCCGGCGGAGAAGAACTCCCTTATCATAAACTGGGCCAATAAGCTTTAAATGCACAGAGTGGAAGGTAAGGGTTCAGACCGGAGGACTCCGGGGAATGAAGGGAACGAAACCAGGAACCAACCATAAGGGCTGCCAGAAAAATAACGGCGGAGCCCCAGGTGTAGGACCGGACTCACGTATAAATGGATAAACAGATTTATCTAAAATTAAAAAAAAAGAATAATAATAATAATAATGAAAGTAATGGTAATTACTCCGGAGACCGGAGGGTCGCTAGCTACGTGATATAGAACCTTCCACACCCTTACCTCCCGCCGGAGAAACAAAAACGGGTAAAGTGCTCTATGTTCATAACATAAGGCGAACAACACATTTCACCTAACTCGTGAGCTCGATGGGAGATGAGAGGTATGAGAAAGTGATTCAACACGTTCGAGCAAACAAACCACCCACCCCACCACAGCGAAGCTGGGGACGGTATGGGAGGGCGAATCCCTCTACCAATAGGAGGAGTCCCTGAACTGGAGAAAACGCCATCTAGCGTCACCCGCACAGTCGCAAGGCTGAGGGGGGGGGTAGGGAGAGGAGTAGGCTACCGGAAGGGGACAGGAGACAGGGAGAAACATGTCACCCGCTCAACTGCATCCTTCCCTCCAAATGAACTTGGAAGGGTAGCCTACTCCAGGAGCTACACAACCCAAAGCCCAACTCCTTGCTAGGCGAAGCCTAATATGGGCCTAACCTAGTATAGGTTAGGAAAGAGAGAAGGGGTGTAAAGGGAGGAAATCAGCAGGGAGAGAAATTTTGTGCCAAGAGCCAACCGGGATCGAGAGGGGGGCAAGGAGGGCGACTAGCCTAGAGAAACACATCCAAAGAACTCGATTCCCCCAAATGGAGGAAGAGAACTAAAGGGGCTCACTCTATCCACCCTAAAACGACCCGGAGGAAACAGCAACAAAACTCCCTCAACCTGATCTCTGCACCCAGGGCAAGGGGATGGAGCTTACAACTACAAAATACCATCACACATAAACAATCAAAAACAAATTAAGCTCATAGGAAGCGTAGCCTACCTCGGGAGAGGCCACCAGAGGTAAACCACACAGCAAAAAACAATAAACAAAAATAAATAAATATACTAAAAATAAAAAAGAGCACCATCTTCAAGTATATAAAATAATAGCCTACTGAGACCAAAATGAAAAGGAACCCAACCTGGGGTACTTGGATGGGGCATCACCTAATAAAGGCCGATAGGCCAAAAATGCAATTCAAAAACTAAAAAGGGAGGAGCCACCGTGAAGGAACCACCAGGAAGGAATTCAAGGGTTAAAATCTTTCTATAGCGACAGGAGACAACTCCAACCGAAAGAACAGAAGGAGTCGCCTCGCGTCGACATGGCTGGCGGGGACGCCGTGGCGTCATAAGAAGATCTCAATATTTATGAAAACACGAGACCAAAACAGCCAATAAAATAGATCAAAACCCCACAAGAAGATGGTACTTAACTTAGAGATGGAAAAGGTGCTCGATGCCATTGTAGATGAAGAAAAACAATCCAAAAAGGGGACGAGCACACAAAAGAATCGAATTTATCACGTGCTAGAAAATGGAATGAAGTAGGTGGCGCTGGTGTCGCCGTCCTGGCGGGTGTTGAGTGTGGGAGCTGTAACGGCTCACCGCTCTTTACTGAGGGGTTTTGATAAGGAGAGATCTTTCAGTATATTTCTGTGGTAGTGGTATTTCACTCACCCTTCATTATACCGACGTCTTCTAGAAGACGCTCGACTGGGGTAGTAACCCAGCTTTCCTGAAAGCTCTTTTTCTCTGGTATATCTAGCATTGTTATACCTAGAAATTCGTGCTGTAATGGAATTTCACCGGCTGACACGGGACTGGACTCAGAAATTATAGGTCATACAAAACAATCATCAGAACTACTCATACTTGAAAGCCTTAATATCAAATTGAGAGTCACTTCTCTTAATCACCAAAATGCAGCTGTTCCATCGTTACTGTCTAGTTTGTTATCTATACTTTTGGTCCACTGGTCTGTTGGTGTATATGAATTTTAGTGTGTTTTTACTCTTGCTTTGAAAGGTTGGTGTTTTGTTCCCACAAATGTTTTTACTGAGTCTGTGATTTTACTCATATCTAATTTCATACAATTTTAATTCCATATTCTATGTAGAGTTTTTAAGTGTAATTTCATATAGCTATGTTATGTATTTGCTTATGTTTATTTGAAAATACTCTCCTGTTAAGTAATTTAAATTACAGATGTCCCTGATGAAGTGACCAAGGGTCAGGAAACGTAGGAATAAACTACTATATTTAGAATCTATTTGTGTTCTTGCACCGGTTCCTTTTAACAGTAACACTTACCTTCAGCCAATACAATTAAAAAAAGGAAGAAAATAATAAGTAATTCAAGTTTTAATCATTCCTGCTAAGGAATACTTACTTTTGATTTCATCTTGATGTGCTGTCTAATAATTTCTATCAATGTAGTGGTTTTCCCTGTTCCTGGAGGACCATGTATTATGGCTAAATCATTACGTCTCAGGGCATAACTAACTGCCTCTTGTTGAGAATCATCAAGCCTTTCTGGAAGGAATAAAAATGTTAACATACAAGTTTATAAATTTCTTTGAATTATCATTACTGCAAGCTAATCCTATTCAATTAAAAATATTATTTAAAATGGATTATAATCTTTTAGGGCAACTCCTCACCTTGTTACACCTAATCTGATCTTTCAATTGCTTCAAATTTTCTTAGCAGGTCCAATTACCAAATAATTCTAAAGGATGGAGGTTTAAAGCATTTCAAGATTTTTGTACCAGAAAACCTTAAAGTAACATCTTAACAGACCTCAACTTAATGGGCTTCTCCACTTATCAGCTACCATATTTTGATTATTTCTTCTTAAACCACCATTTTGGATGTGATAAATTTGTTAATATATCTCTTAAATTGGTTGTACAGTAAAGTGTAAAGTACAGGTTAGTTTAGGTTGGGAACTACATGGAGATGCTGTTAAGTACAAGATATCTTAAAAATATTCAAGTATAGCCTATAGTACAGGGTCTTTGTTACTTATCAGAAAGGACACACCCCCAAAGTGTCTATTAACTTGAGGTGTTACTATATCTCCAAATAAACAGTGAGGTAGCAAGGCCTGAAAATAATAAATTTAAATTCATAAAGCACATAAAAAACAAATAAAAGGGTAAAATTATAATTCAAAATCTCTATGAACTCAGAAGTTGTATTTCCATGTGAAATTTCTTAAAAGCAAAATTTATTTTTTCAATATGAAACCAATATTTTAACTAATGCCCAATTTCCTAGGTAGATAAAATGCCATAAAGATTCTTGTCTTTCGACAACAAAGAAGCAGTAGCTAAAAGGTCTAACATGTACAAATCCAAGAAATCCAGTAATTTTGTATATATGTATATATATACCATATATATATATATATATATATATATATATATATATATATATATATATATATATATATATATATATATATAATATATATATATATATATATATATATATATATTATACATGTACATATATATATTATATATATATATATATATATATATATATATACATATATTATTATATATATATATATATATATATATATATATATATATATATATATATAAGTAAGACATATATACATATATATATACACATATAAAGATAAATATATATACAGTCATGATGAACTTACACAAGGTTAGGTTCCAGAACCCCTCGGAGGGTGAACCACGTAAGGGCGTGGTCTCTAAAAAAAATGCTAATAAATGCTTATTTCTAAAGTTTAAACACTAAATATGACCCTAATCATGCTCCCCAAATTATTAGTTAACTTTTAAATGGAATTAAAGTTACTGTAATTTCATTTAAAAGTTAACTTAATACATTGCTTTAAAAAGAGAAATAAATGGTTTACATAAAAATTGAGAGTTGTAACTGAGAAATTCTCTCTCTCTCCCCTTCCAACCGATCTATTTTTAGAATCATCTCAACCTTTTTAGCAACTTTTTATTCTGAGTCTCTTTCTCTTTGTTCTGAAATGCTTTTTCATGAACAAACAATGTTTTATATTTTGATTAATACAATAGTTATTATGTCTCTATGTTTTAGAGCGTATTTGCAAACTAGTCCATTTTAGGGCATACAGGTCAAATTAGATCAATTTAAACTATCTACTCTACAGGTGAGAGAGAGAGAGAGAGAGAGAGAGAGAGAGGAGAAGAGAGAGAGAGATCCTTTGAGAAGAGAGTTATAAGAATCGCCAATGCTACAGGGTTGTCCTTACTTAAGAGAGTGAAATTATTTATCAGTTATTAAGACTGAGAGATTCACCAGAGAGAGAGAGAGAGAGAGAGAGATTGTCCTTACTTGAAAATCAAGTTATATTATTTATGAATTACAGTTACGGAGAGAGAGAGAGAGAGAGAGAGAGAGAGAGAGAGAGAGAGAGAGAGAGAGAGAGAGAGAGAGAGAGAGTTAGCTTAATACATTACCTTGAAAAAAGAAATAAATGGTTGAGCAAGTTGACTCCCCCCATTCCACCAATCTATTTTTTAGAAGTCTCAACCCATTTTACAAACTTTTTTATTCTGTCACTATCCTTTGATTCTGAAATGCTCTATGTCTCTAGTTTTAGAATTTCACTTTATAGTACAGTAAAATTAGATCATTTAAAATTATCTCCTGTACAGTTAAAGACATACAGAGTTGTACACTGTAATACGTGGGTTGGCTAACTACGAACTAAGAGAGAGAGTTGAGAGAGAGATTGAGAGAGAGAGAGAGAGAGAGAAGAGAGAAGAGAGAGAGAGGACTGATTACAAGAAAACTTTGATTAGACTCATTCTTGTCATGTTAAATGACATGTCTGACAGATTTTGCCTTCCACCTTCTTACAAAAGTTGAGGGACGAATTTGTTTGTTCAAGATAATACAAATTTTGTATTACAGTTTTATTATTATTATTATTATTATTATTATCATTTATTATTATTATTATTTAATTTTATTAATCTTATTAAAAAATTAGTACATATTACTTAAAAAGTTTATTTATCATACAAATAAACATCTGTTTACATGTTACATAAAAATTCATCTCACTACAAGAAAGAGAAAGAAAGAGAGAGAGAGAGAGAGAGTATTTTAGAGAGCAAATAATGGCTGAGAAATTATTCTTTTAATATTTAATGTTAAATGCTGAATAAAAACTTATTAAATTCCTTTAGACAAACACTTTTGCTCCTTTCTCTTACGGAAATGAGCATGTTCTTGAAAAACAATGACCACAGTTGGTTCCAATAAAAATTATTAATGAATTAGCAATCGAATTAGAAGTTAGGGACTTGTATTACTGTTAATATATATATATATATATATATATAATATATATATATATATATATATTCCATATATACACATACAGTTCTTAGTCCCAGCAATTGTCTTGATTAAGAACCACAGACACATGAAATTTTCATTGAGCCTAACCAATGGTCAGTCATCTGTTAACACTGGTGTGAAAAGTGTTTGTGTGATTTTTTATGTAATTTATAAGTTTTCAAGCTTGTATGTAAATTAAATAACATTAAATATTCCTAAAGTAATAATTTTCTCTCTCTCAAACTCTCTATTTTTGAGATGAATTTTTGGGTTGAGAGTTTGTTTATTTGTATGATAAACAAACTTTTACCTAATAATAAATACTAATTTTCAAATATTAATAAGATTAATAAAATTAAATAATAATAATACAGCTCCACAAGTTTACGACGGGTCCACTTGGCAACTTCCAAGGTTACAACGTTTTTCAAATATATTCATCAGAAATTACGGTTTATGACGCATTTCCCAGGGATACTGTGGTGCCCGATCCGGCGGAAGAAATATGGCTCCAAAATGGCAGAATAATCAAATTTTGGAGGTTTTCTCATGAAAAACTCAATAAAAATGCAGTTTATCGTTTTCAATACACCCAAAGCTTTCTAAGGTTTTTAGGATATTTGACGACACCTCTGGTTCTGACGGTTCAGGGCATGGGAAGGACCCATCAGAACCGGTGACTGCCTGTAATAATAATAATAAACAATCTGTAATCTAATAATAATAATAATAATAATAAAACTGTATTACAAAAAATTGTATTATTTTGAACAAACAAATTATTCTGTGTCTTTTGTAAGAAGGTTGAGTCGGGTTTATAATATCATTTTATACATTCTTAATCAGTGGTCAAATTTTCTTGTCTCTCTCTCTCTCTCTTTGTGTGTGTATTGTGTGTGGTAATAATTCATAAAAAATTTCACTCTCTTAAGTAAGGACAACTGTTATCTCTCTCTCTCTCTCTCTCATTCAAAGTTAGCCAACCTATGTCTTTAACTGTACAGTAGATAATTTTGAATTGATCTAATTTTACCTGTACCGTTTACAAACTGTAAATGTGCCATTCTAAAACATAGAGCATTTCAGAACAGAGAAAGTGACAGAATAAAGAAGTTTTTAAAAACGAGGTTGAGAAGACTTCTAAAAATAGATCAGTGGAATGGGGGAGAGAGTCACACACTCCTATATTCGTAAGTCAACCTGTTATTTCTTGTTTTAAGGGTAATGTATTAAGCTAACTTTTAAACGAAAATACAGTAACTTTAATTTCATTTACAAGTTAGTTTAATACTGAATTTCCAGCTTTTGATACCTAATGTAAGAATAACTTTCTCTCTCTCTCTCTCTCCGTAATAATTCGTAAATAATATAACTTGATATTTCAATTAAGGACAATATCTCTCTCTCTCTCTCTCGTGTTATTCTCTCAGTCTCAGTAATAATTGAGAAATAATTTCACTCTCTTAAGTAAGGACAACCCTTATCTCTCTCTCTCTCTCTCTCGTTCATAGTTAGTGTTCACACATTTTTACAACTTACTAATTCTCTGTATGTCTTTACCTGTACAGTAGATAGTGTAAATTGATCTAATTTAACCTGCATGGTCTACAGAAGTGTAAATGCACTAGTGTTGCAAATGCGTTCTAAAACATAGGACCCAATAACTAATCTTTAGTCAAAATATAAAACACTGTTTGTTCATTATTCAGAACAAAGAAAAGAAACAAAGAATAAAGAAGTTATTAAAAAGGAGAGAGAGAGAGAGAGAGAGAGAGAGAGAGAGAGAGAAATTCTCTTTAAACTCTCAATTTTATGTCAACCATTTATTTCTCTTTTTGGGGTAAAAAATAACTTTTAAATGTGTACATTTTTATTTCATTAAAAGTTATGTTTAAAATTTAATGGGCATGATTAGTCATATTTAGTGTTTAATATTAAAAAGGGATTTTGACAAAGGAAAAATCTATTTCTGAGGAAGGTCCGTGTCACCCGGTGAAATTCCATTACAGCACGAATTTCTAGGTATAACATTGCTAGATATACTAGAGAAAAGAGCTTTCAGGAAAGCTGGGGTTACTACCCCCAGTCGAAAGCGTCTTCTAGGAAGACGTCGGGTATAAGAAGGGTGAGTGAAATACCACTACCACGGAAACCTACTGAAAGATCTCTCCTATCAAAACCCCGGAACAGAGCGGTGAGCCGTTACAGCCCCTACACCCAACACCCGCCAGGACAGCGACACCAGCGCCACCTACCTCATTCCATGCTAGCACTAACCCCAGACTTGGCATGTGCAAGAGGGGGGGAGTACTAGGTGATTCAGGGAGGGTCACGGGGTGACACGGACCTTCCTCAGAAATAGATTTTCCTTTGTCAAAATCCCTTTTCTGAGTTCAGTCCCGTGTCAGCGGTGAAATAGTGATAGAGAATCATGCCAAGGCTGCAACTACCAGGAAAAAGAAATGGGGGTAATCTGAAGAAAAAGGCAAAAGTTTTACCAAAATAATTTTAATCAACAATCTCTTCCGTGTAGCAAGAATACTAAGACTAAGGCATACTAAATCTAAGTCACATCAAAAAAAAACTTAATACTATGAAACGTGGGGAGGTCCCGGCACGACGGAGAAGAAGCCCCAAAAACCTTAAAATTACTTAAAGCAAGGTGAAACATGAAAAGTGCACAAAATAACTGCAAATATAACCTTAATACTATACACGTAAACTTAGGCTAAACACGTAAGAGACAAAATCAATGAGCATTAACATATACATATATCTGGGGTACATGGAGCCAAATAAAAACTGTCCAGTACCCCATAAGAAAAACAATCATGGCATGTCAGATTACATTTTTCCATCAGCAGATACAAGATACATCAATATGAGGAGCCAGGCAGTGAGGTATAATCAACCAGGAGAATAAGCAGAGAAGTAAATGAGGCAGGCGGGGGGGGAAAGGAAAGGATAAGGATATGATTAATTAAGGTGGGGAGATGACACTTCCCACAGCTATGGTAGAAAATTTCAGGGCTTGAGCGATTTTTAAATAGTGGCGTTTAAACACTAGAGGTGATTTCCAACCCGTAAATTTAGATAATTCTGAAAAGTCCATATTATGAAAGTAATTAATGGAAGTAGCAACTGCTCGAATATCATGAACCTTGGGAACTGAATCTGGGTTGGCCTGTTTAATGAAATATAGAATTTGTTGTCTTATAGCATTTAGTGAAAGAGTACCACCTTTCTCCCTGATAAAAAGAGGACCCGACTTACTCTGTGGAGTTCTTAAAAGGTAAGATTTAAGTGTATAAACTGGACATAAAGACTGGTCTTGAGGAAGGGGCACCACCTTCCAAGGAGACCACCTGTCCTGTGGGTCTTCGTTCTTAGCTAAAAATCTAGGGTCAGGGGAAAGGAGGACCTCTCCAGACGGGGAGGAAGTTCACATAATTATCACCTCTAGTGAGCCGACAGCTCTGAGATTCTAGCACCTGAAGCCAAGCTAATCAAAAATAAAGTCTTCCTTAACAGATCCTGATAAGAGCAATGAAAGTTATCCATCTCTGATGCTAACTTGAGGACGTCATTGAGAAACCACGTAACAGACTGTGGGCGTGATACTGGTCTCAGACGAGCGCATGCTCTGGGGATAGATGAAAAGTAGGAATCTGTAAGGTCGATTTTAAAGTCCGAAAGAAATACTTTCTTCAATGCTGACTTGACTGTGGTAATAGTGGCCGGAGCAAGGCCTTTCTCAAACAATGATCTAAAGAAGGAAACTCCTAAATTAGCTGTCATGATTTTGGCTTCAGATGCTTTTAGGAAGGAGGCTAATTTTTTGACTGCTGAGTCATACTGTCTAAGAGTAGAATCTCTTTTATCTGATTCTAAAACAGAGTGTTGACAGGGTCAATGTTCGCTCCTTTTTGGGCTGCGAATTTTATAAAGTCCATAAAACTAGGGCATTCTGAATTCTTGAGGAAGCTGACACAGTCTTGGTTTGTACTGTCTGAGTCAGAATGGGCTTGGGAATCCAAGACTCCGTAATCCCAGTTCCTGAAGAAGAGGGAACCAATTGCTCTTCGCCAATAGGGGGCTACTAGGCTAATTGACCTTTGAATGTCCTGAGTTTGTGTAAAACTTTCAGCAGTAAATTTATTGGGGGAAAAGATAAATCTTCTCCCAATTGTTCCAATCTACTGTCATTGCGTCTGTGGCGTGCGCCTGAGGGTCCAGGTTGGGGCCACATAACAGGGGAGCTTGAAGTTGCTCTCCGTTGCGAACAGATCCACTTGGAGGCCCGGAACCCCGGCAAATCCATTTGAAAGATTCCACGTCCAGGGACCACTCCGTCTCCAACGGAGTAGTCCTGGACAGGGAATCCGCCACCACGTTCCGTACCCCGCTAGGTGGGTGGCTGACAGGTGCCAGCCGTGCTTGTTCGCCAGGGAGAAGATAGCAACCATTACTTGGTTTACTCGGCCTGATTTGGAGCCGCCCTGTTGATGCAATGAACTACCACTGCGCTGTCCAATACCAACCTGATATGAATCCGGTTGGGGGCGGATTTTCTTCAGAGTTAGAAAGACCGCCATAGCTTCCAGGGTATTTATATGGAACTGCTGAAACATTGTGGACCACGTTCCTTGTACTTTTGTTTTGGTGAATATCCCCCCCAGCCGCTTAGGGAAGCGTCTGTGTGAACAACTAGTGCCGGAGGGGGAAATTGAAGCGGAACTGTATTGGACAGGCCTCTGACCGAGGTCCAAGGTCGCAATCTTGTCTTTAAGATTTGAGGAATAGAGGAGACCTTGTCTCTGAGCTTGACATTGGCTCGACTCCGCCACACTCTGTTTATGTCTTTTAATTTCGCTTTTAATAGCAGGTCTGTCACTGAGGCAAACTGAAGAGATCCAAGGACCCTTTCTTGGGACCGGCGGGATGCTGATGGATTTTGAGGAATCTCCTGGTGAGAGATGCTATCTCTTTCCTCTTGGGAGGCGGAAGAGACAGCGTGTGAGATGACAGATCCCACTGGAGACCCAACCACTGAAACCGGGACCCGGAGTCAGGCGGGACTTCTCTCTGTTCAGTTGAAAACCTAGCGACTCCAGGAAATTGATGACTATGGACGTAGCTTTCTGACACTCCGGAACTGTTGGTGCCCAAATTATCCAATCGTCCAAATATGCTGCTAGGGATATCCTCGAGACCGAGTTGTTGTACTACCGTGTCCGCCAGCTTTGTGAATATCCTGGGCGCAATGTTCAGACCGAAGGGCATGACCCTGAAGGAGTAGGCTTGATTCGAGTCTGAAACCGAGGAACTGAGAGAAGTTCCGCGCTAATCGGGACGTGATAATAAGCGTCTGAAAGATCGATAGAGGTGGTGACGGCTCCACGCGGAAGTAGAGTCCGTATTTTGAGCTACCGTAAGCATGCGAAATTTGTCGATTTTATGTAGAGATTTAGACGCGACAGATCCAGGATCACTCTTTGCTGATCGGAGTCTTTTTGGGAACAGTGAATAACCTGCCTTGAAACTTTAGGTGCCTTACTTTCTTTATTGCTCGTTTGTTGAGCAATTCTGTCACGTAATCCTTTAGGATTGATGTGGGTGGCTGGTAAAACCTGGTTAGAGGAGGAGGGTTTTGATCCAGCTCCATCCTAGTCCTTTGGACACAATGCTGTGTGCCCAAGGGCTGAAGGTCCATTGGTCCCTGAACCAAAACAGGCGACCACCTACCTGTGTTCTCTCAGTGGGAGGGGAGTGGGTTTATTCCCCCTACCACGTCCAGGTCTTCCCTTGGGGTGGTGTTGGGCTTCCTCTATGAGGGGCTTTGCCTCTTCCCCCCTTGCAACCCTATTAAGGCCGTGAAAGTAACCACGGCCCTCATATGTGGGGTTGTACGCTGGTGAAGCCACATAGGAGGGAGCAGCTGGTTGGACCAGCACATACTGTTGGGGTGAGCCTTGAAGTAGAAGGCTGTGCTACTGCCGAGACCGGGACGGCTTGGACTACCGCCTGATGGTGGGGCCTCTTATGCCTCCTGAAGCGTTTACCTCCTCTCGATTGGGGCCGGCCGATTCTGGGGTCTTACGCTTATAGGCAGAAATGCCCCAGCGAGAACGAAGACTCTGGTTGGCCCGTGTAGCCTCGGCCATAACGTTCGTGACCTCCTCTTCAGGGAAGAGGTTAGGTCCCCAGATCGAGCTTTTAACGAGCTTGTTAGGCTCGTGTGGCGGATAGTCATCATCGGCAAAGATGAACTTCCTACATTCCAGTCTGGCCATGATAAATTCAAACAAGTCAGACTGGAAGCCAGCCAGCAAGGATTTAGCCAAAACTTGGAAGAATGGTTCGTCCGAGCAGGAGACGGCAGTAGCTTCCGAAGGCATACGGAGTTCAAGGACCGGGCTAACTTGACCCGGGCATCAAACTCCGCTTTCAATAAAGCTTCCGGCAGCTTGGGGAGCTGCTCACTGAATTGCGTGGAAGCGCAGAAGGGGTCCAGCTTCCCGACCGTGAAAGTGGACGGGCGTCCATCCAGAACTCATTACTTCCTGGGAATACCAGGGAAGTAGGGTCTGTCTCCCTTAGCTGTGGTAACGGATTACCATCAAAGCACGCTCGGGCCGTAGCCAGAGCGACTTTGTCCAAGCAAGGGGTGGGTAGGTTGTCTCCCAGGGCAAACATAGTAAAGTTGCCCTTGAAAGGAGTCAACTTCGTATTGTCTGCCTGCCACTCCGTCAGAGTGCGCAGAAGAGCCGACTGAGCTTGGTCCCTAGGGACGATGACAGTCTCCCTAGGAACCTTGTCTGACCGAATCCAAGCTTCCTCCGTAAGCCTCACGAAGCCTGGGTAAGGGGGCAGGAGATCGGGGAAGAACTCCAATTCCTCCAACCGTCTCGTGCCAAGACCATCAAGTGTCAGCTTGCCATCATGTTGGATGGCCCGGAGTGCTAAAGCGCCAAGGGTTACCGACATCGAACGGCGGGAGGTCCGCAGTGTCGGGGATAACATACTGTGGTTCGGCTGGGGGTGGGTGAGCCATTCCCGCCAGTATGTTATCATGACTGGCCAACTTCTCAGAGATTTTATTAAATCTCGAATCTAGGTCCTCAGTAAACCGGCTTATAAAGCTGGTTGGCAAAGGCCTCTGCGCCGAAAGCAGGTTGGCGAGGAGGGCTTGGTTTTGCAGCCCTCTTACTCGCGCCTTTGCTGGAGGAACCAGACTTGCTCCCGGAGGCTACAGGTCCTGAAACCTTAGCCTTCGACGGGGAAGGGCGATGCCTTCTTGGAAGTCGAGGACTTGTAGCCCTTCGCCTTCCATGAAGTCTTCAACTTCAACTTGGGGATAGCAGACGGAGCTCTATCACCCAAGGAGGAAGACTTCACAAAACCTGCGAAAGAAGAGATGGATGAAGCAGGGGAGTCAAATAAAGGGGGGCCCACCCCAACAACCTCACTTACCTCACCACTTACCACCTGGTCCTGCTCTATGTTCATCGGTTCCAGGTTAAGATCCATGGCGGCTACATCCTCCGAGACCTCAGCGTAGAGGATATCCGCTTGGGGTGGCTGGGTCTCATCCCGGATTTGCTGGATGATAGGGGTGGCAAGGTCTTCAGGCACTGCGGCCGCCACCCGTGCGCGGAGGGTAGAGCAAGTCCTCAACCTGGCGTCGAGGACGTAGGGCTTCCCGACGGAACGTTCCTGCCAAACCCAGCCACCCAGGCCCGGAGGGATTCCAAGGCAGACTTCTTGGAAGCTTTGTCCGCCTGTAAGAAAACCAACAATTAGCTAAGAACGAAAAACCATTCCGGGAACCTCATAAACAATATACATATGAGGAGCATAAAGCGGAGTAATTTAAAGACTGTCACTTACCGACTCATCCTGGACAGTTGTGCAGAGAGCGAAGCAAACCTCACAACCATCAGGGTGCCAGACAACCAGGTCATCCAGTCGGACCGCACAACCAGCGTGGGTCCGGCAAACTACGTGACCGTAAGGTTGTTGGAGGGAGGCGGTGCACCCCGGCTCCTCACAGCGAACAGTCTGTAAGTAGAAAAGTACATGAACCTCCCACCCTAAGCAAACTAAAGCTGGCAAGGCCGGAAACTCAACTACAACCGGAATACTCCGCGGAGAAGAACTCCCTTATCATAAACTGGGCCAATAAGCTCTAAATTACATAGAGTGGAAGGTAAAGGTTTTCAGACCCGAGTACTCCGGGGAATGAAGGAAAGAGAGACCAGGAACTAACCATAAGGGCTGCCAGTAAAATAACGGCAGAGCCCCCGGGTATAGGACCGGACTCACGTATATAATATATAATAAATAAAGGAGAGTACTCCTGTAGATAAACAGACTTATCTAAAAAACAATAACAAAAATAATAACAGTAACAAGTGATGGTAAAAACTCAAGAGGACGGAAGGATCCGCTCCTCTATAAAATGAAAAACCTTCCACCCTTACTTCCCGCCGGAGAAACAAGACGGGTAAAAATGCTCGTATGTTCATAACATAGGCTGAAGCAAATATATTTTACCGTATCAACGTGAACCCGACGGGAGACGAGAGGAATGGATAGTGACTCGAACACGTTCGAGTAAACGAACCACCAACCCCAATACAGCGATGCTAGGGACGATATGGGAGGGAGCGAATCCCTCAACCAACAGGAGAAGTCCCTGAACTCGGAGAAAACGCCATCTAGCGTCACCCGCGCGAGTAGAGCAAGGCTGGAGAGAGGAGGAGGGGGGGGGGGGAGGAGTAGGCTACCAGGAAGGAACAGGAGACGGGGAGAAACTCACCCGCTCAACTGCACCATACCTCCCAGACAATGAATCTTGGAAGGGTATTTACGACTGGAAGCAACGCAACCCGAAGCCCGACTCCTACCTAGGCGAAGCCTAATATGGACCTAACCTAATATAGGCTAGGAAAAAGGGAGGAGGGCAGAAGGGAGGAGGAAGCAACAGGGAGAGAAATTTTGTGCCGAGAACCAACCGGGATCGAGAATGGCGGGCAAGGGGGCGACTAGCCTAGAGGAAACACATCCAAAGAACTCGATTCCCCCCAAATGGAGGAAGAGAACTAAGGGGCTCACTCTGCCCACCGAAAAACGATCCCGGAGGAAACAGCAACAAAACTCCCTCAACCTGAACTCCCCACCCAGGGCAAGGGGATGGAAGCAAACAAGCCTACTCCACAAAATAACCATCACACATAAAAAACTAAAATGTGCTCAACAGAGAGCGTAGCCTACCACGGGGAAGCGGTTAGATCTGAGGCTGCCGCCAGCACACCGAGGTAAACCACCCAATAAAATAATAAAATAAAATAAAACTAAAAGAGAGCACCATCTTCAAGCAAAAATTAATTAGCCTAGCAAGACCAAAAATAAACAGGAACCCAACCTGGAGGGGGTACCTAGACGGGCATCACTCCCACAAAGGCCGGTAGGCCAAAGAAAACGTAATTCATAAGGGGGAGCCACCGCAAGGAACCACCAGGAAGGGAACCAAGGGGCAAAATCTATCTATAACGACGAGGAGACAACTCCAACTGAAAAGAACAGAAGGAGTCGCCTCACGGTCGACATGGCTGGCGGGGACGCTGTGTATGACATAATAAGATCTCAATATTTATGAAAATACGAGACCGTAACAGCCAAAAAATAGAACAAAACCCCACAAGAAGATGGTACTTAACTTTGAAATGGTAAAGCTGCTCGACGCCATCACAGAATGCAGAAAATTCAAATAAATGAAGACGAGCACACAAAAGAAACAGCGAATTCACGTGCTAGAAAATGGAATGTTGTAGGTGGCGCTGGTGTCGCCGTCCTGGCGGGTGTTGGGTGTGGGGGCTGTAACGGCTCACCGCTCTGTTCCGGGGATTTTGATAGGGAGAGATCTTTCGAGTAGGTTTCCGTGGTAGTGGTATTTCACTCACCCCTCCTTATACCGACGTCTTCCTAGAAGACGCTCGACTGGGGGTAGTAACCCCAGCTTTCCTGAAAGCTCTTTTTCTCTGGTATATCTAGCAATGTTATACCTAGAAATTCGTGCTGTAATGGAATTTCACCGGCTGACACGGGACTGAACTCAGAAATAAGCATGTATTAGCATTTTTAGAGACCATGCCAAATTTATGTGAAAATTACACCCGAGAGGTTCTGGAACCTAACCTCGTAAGTTTGGAGTATTATGACTGTATATATATATATATATATATATATATATATATATATATATATATATATATATATATATATATATATATATATATATATAAATATATATATATATATATATATATATATATAAATATATGTGTGTGTGTGTGTGTGTATGTGTGTTTGTGTATATATATATATATATATATATATATATATATATATATATATATATATATATATATATATGTGTGTGTGTGTGTGTGTGTGTGTGTGTGTGTGTGTATATATATATATATATATATATATATATATATATTTATATATATATATATATATATAATATATATATATAGTATTATATATATATATATATATATATATATATATATATATATATATATATATATATATATATATGTTATTATAGGTACGCACACACACACAGCCACAGGCAGGTGGTGGGAGGAAGACATTGGGAAAGTAGTAAAAGATAAGAAGGAGGCAAAGAAAAGATGGGAAGATTCACAGTCAGTGGAAGACAGAGATCGGTTCAGAGACAAAAACAAGGTGGTGAAAAAGATGGCAGCCCAAGCTAAAGCAAAGTTGTATGATGTGTATAATGAGCTGGGGACAAAGGAAGGATTAAATAAGATGATCAAGCTGTCAAAGGCTAGAAATAAGAGCACCAAACATATTACACATATCAAACAAATAAAAGATCAAGATGGGGTAGTACTTAGAAAGGAGGAAGACATTTTGAAATGATGGAAAGAATATTTCGAACAGCTGTTAAATGAAAATAATAGACTAATAAGAGGGGATGGGCAGGTGAACATTGGCATGGTGATGGGGTTTTCTAAGCAAGAGGTGCTGGATGCACTGAAGAAGATGAAAAATGGGAAGGCAACTGGACCAGACATGATACCAGTGGAGACATGGAAGGCATTATGGGATGAAGGAGTGGATATACTTTAGGATCTTATGATAAAGATCCTGGAGCAAGAAAAGATACCAAATGAGTGGCGTGGGAGTATCCTGCTCCCAATCTTCAAAGGGAAAGGAGATGTCCAAGAGTGTGGTAATTATAGATATTGGAAAGGATGATAGATGCCAGACTAGGAGAAGAAGTAGAAATAGGTAAAGAGCAGATGGGATTTATGAAGGGAAGGGGAACAACAGATGGTATATTTTGTCTGAAACAATTAATGGAGAAATTCGGGGAAAAACAAAGGGACCTACATACGGTATTCATTGACCTTGAAAAGGCTTAATGACTGAGTCCCGAGACAAGAGGTATGGAGGAGCCTGAGGGAGAGGATGGTGCCAGAGAAGTACGTGCAATTGATACAGATGTACCGGAATGTATTTACCAGAGTGAGGAGCAGTGTTGGGGAGATGGAGGGTTTTGAGGTGAGAGTAGGATTACACCAGGGGTCGGCTCTTAGCCCATTTATTTTTAACATAGTGATGGATGTTATCATAGAGGAAGTAAGGGAGGCAGTACCATGGAACATATTGGGTGCGGATGATACTGTCCTGTGCGCAGAGAGCAGGGAAGATCTGGAAATGAAATTGGAAAGATCGAGACAAGTACTGGAGGACAGAGGAATGAGAAAAAGTAGATCTAAGACAGAATATATGTGTACCACCAATGATGGGGGTGATAAGGAAAATATTCAGCTTGGGGGAGAACCAATAAAGAGAGTTGATAATTTTAAGTATTTGGGATCCTTTGTTAATGCTGGAGGAAGTATGGATGAAGAAGTAAAACATCGGGTACAGGCAGGCTGGAACAGCTGGAGAGCGGCTTCCGGAGTTCTTTGTTACAAAAGAATACCACTGAGGTTAAAAGGAAAATTTCATAAGACGGTGGTAAGAACAGCAATGATGTACGGCACGGAAACAACAAGCTTGAGAAAGACAGAGGAGAAGACGATGGATTTGGCAGAAATGAGAATGCTTGGGTGGATGGCTGGGGTGACGAGAGAGGACAGGATCCGAAATGATTACATTAGGGGGTCGACCAAGATGGTGGAAATATCGAAGAAAGTGCAGGAGGGGAGGCTGAGATGGTATGGACACCTGTTGTGGAGAGATGAGGACCACGCTGGTAGACATACTATGGGGATGGAGGTCCAGGGAAGAAGAAGAAGAGGGAGACCAAGAAAGAGATGGAAGGACTATGTGAGGGGAGACCTGCGTGAGAAGGGAATTGATGAGGCAGAAGCATAGGATAGAAACAGATGGAAACGGCGACCCCATATAAAAATGGGAACAAGCTGGGAAGAAGAAGAAGATACATACAGGCAGTCCCCAGGTTACAACGGGTCCGGCTTACAACATTCCGAGGTTACGATGCTTTTCAAATATATTCATCAGAAATTTATTACAACACCAATCAGGCGGATGAAATACGGTTACGACAGAATAATCAAAATTTGGAGTTTTTTTGACGAAAACTCAATAAAAATGCAGCCAATTTTCAGACAGATTAAAGTAAGTTTTTCTCAGGATTTTTGGGCATGATGATATAACAGCAGAATAATCAAAATTTGGAGTTTTTTTGATATAAAACTCAATAAAATGCAGTTTATATCGTTTTATATTATATATACCCAAAGCATTAAAATATTATATAAGGTTTATATATATATATTTTATATATTATATATATTTTCATAAATATATATATTATATATAAATATATAGGAACGGATATATATATATATATAAATATAGGGACTACCTGTATGTATGTATATTATATATATATATTATATATATATTATATATAAAATATATATATATATATTATATATATATATATATATATATACTACAGATATCTGCCACCTCATCTCTTTGCTTACTTACGATAGGGGTTGCAATCCTAAGCTTTAAGGAGTAGGCAACCTAGGACCTACACAATGACGTTTGGAAGGGTAATTTTAATGAGTGCTGCTCGCCTTGGATCCAGGTAGGGAATTTTAGTAGTCCAGGTAGGGAATTTTAGTAGTCACTGGGGAGTACTTAGAGCCAGGGAAATGAACAACCCAGATCTTAATCCTTTTTTCAATTAGACCCCTACTGGATGATCTTTGTACTGGCATCTTGAATGTTCTTTCACAGATACCAGCTGATGCATCTGTTTTGAAGAAACAACATTTGCCCGAAGGTGGAAACCACAGTCATAAAAGCACCTCAGTCTTTTGCTCCTCCTCAGTGAGAACAGTCTCGCTGTCAATAATTACCCGTGCCATGTGACCAACTGGGCCTCTGTTCTCCACGGCACCCTGTCTACGAACTGGAACCTTAATCAGGAATACAAGCAGCCAAACCACGAGCAGTTTTGTGAGGTCTAAGGAAGACTTGTGGATAATCCAGCCATCATTGCAAAAGTGCACATTGCAAGGCAAACCCATGGTATGTGTAAAGACATTCCAGTGTTACCAGTTCTCTGTTCCTTATCCTGAATCTCTAACTTCATTTCCTCATTTCTCTTCCCAGTAAAGTACTCTTTGGTATCCTGTTTCCCATTATTAAAGTGCCCCTGTGTGAATCAAATTCATGAATTACTCATCCCTTGCTTGAAGTGAACCTTAAATCACTCCTCCCATGTGATTATCATTGCTACTGATAGAACCAAATTTCCATGAAGCTTTATCTGGGAGTACTCTATTTCCAGGTACGTGTTATATTGTTCACCCTTGCCTTCCTGTCATCCATCTTGCCTGGAGGAATTCTGCTCTGCTGTAGCAAGCTTTTGCAACCTTTCAAGAAATTTAAATGTACTTGAAGTCCTAAGTGAACAAACCTTGTAGAGTAAAACCCCGGTATTTGTGGGGGATAGTTACCACAAACCCCTGCAAACAGCTAAAATCGGCGAATACTTGACACCCCCATTAAAATGCTTATAACTGCAGATTTAAACAGGTCAGACAACAAAGACAACCTGTAAAAACATTTATATCTGCCTATTTAATGGTTCAAACACCAAAATTATACTGTACCTTAAACTATCATTCTACACAAAATACATCTTAAACTATCATCGCAAAACACTTTATTATAATTTCAAAGCCATATTACAACATTACCCTTAAAAATATATGGGTTACAGCTAAGTGTGAAAGCTAAACTCAAGTGCTCCTACATTCAATTAGAGCCATTTTCTCTCACAGACTATTGAGACTGTCCCATTATCTTCATAAAGAACAGGGGAAACACTAGAATTCACAAGTTCAGTACGTACTTAAATACAATGAAAAAAAAATAGTAAATCATTTTTCATGAATAATTTGGGGATAAGTTCCACGGAAAAATCAGCGAAACAGTGAGGCCATGAATTGTGCGACTGCAAATAGCAAGGATTGACTGTATTACCAAATCCTCTGGCTCTCTGTTGTACTATTCAATTGTAGCAGTTATTTCCTTACTGCAAGCAGAATCATTATTTTGCTGTGATATTAAATTCTACCATTAATTCTCTTTATTGAAAGTGACTCAGTATTCTATTAACTAAATGCCATACTTTGTGTATAATAAAGCAGAATCTTGTGTTGATCAGAATTTTCAATTGGCGACCTACCATTATTCTTACATGTAATTTTGTATATTTCATGGGTGTATTGGTATTTACAACTGCCCACAGTGATTGTTGTTCAAGGCTTAGTTAAATAATATCTATTAAAGTAACAAAATGAGGCCAGAATGTAAATATATATACATACACAGTATATATACAGGCAGTCCCCGGTTATCGGCGGGGTTCCATTCTGAGGGTGTGATGATAACCGAAAAAGGGATTTTGACAAAGGAAAAATCTATTTCTGGGGGAAGACCTGTGTCACCCAGTGAAATAGTCCATTAGCACTGATTTCTAGGTATAAGTATTGCTAAGTATACCAGAGAAAAAGCTAACCATAATGCCAGGGTTACGACCCCTGGATCGAACGCTATTAGATGGTGTCGGTATACACAAGGGGTGAGTGGTTGCCACTACCACAGGTCTCCGTCCTTATAGATCTCTCCAATCTCAAAACCCCGAAAAGTGAGGGGCCGTTCTAAACCTCATCCTCCGCACCCAGCCAACCACCACCCCGGCCGCCATCTTATAAACATCCCAAGTTAGCACCCCCAAGCTTGGTATGCCACTCGGGAGGGAAAAAGGAAGTACAGGGATGGGTCACTGGGTGACACAGGTCTTCCCCCAGAAATAGATTTTTCCTTTGTCAAAATCCCTTTTCTGGGCTCGACCTGTGTCACCCAGTGAAATCGTGACAGAGAATCAGCCATACAAAAGCTTGGTGGAGCCCTCTAAGAATTACCTTAATGGAGCTAAATAAAACTATGAGAAAATTACTGTGTTTTAATAACCCAAAACATTTATAATAAAAACATAATTAACATTATAGGGCACACAGTCTAAATCATAAAATAACTAACACCAAGACACTTAAGGTTAACAAAAAGATTACAACAGGATATCCATGAAAAGACCAGGAGTCAGGCTGTGAAGCAGGCCTGACCTAAAGGTTAGAGGGCAAGGCAAGTAAACGAGGCAGGTAGGCGAGAGAGAAATAAACAATAGGATAAACTAAGGTTACATAAACTAGTCTAGGGCTGGGGGAACAATACTTCCTGCAGCCACTGTGGAGTATTTAAGGGCCTCTAGAGACTTAAGATAGTGGCATTTGAACACTGTTGGTGATTTCCAGCCCGTATACTTTTTAAGGTCATCAAAATTCATATTATTATGAAAATAATTAGCTGAGGTGGCCACCGCCCGAATATCATGTACCTAGGTACTGAATCTGGGTTAGCTTGCTTAATGAAATACAGTATTTGTTGCCTGAAGGCCTTTAAGAAAATGGTTCCTCCATTTTCCCTAACAAAAAGACATTCTATTAGAAGTTCTATTTAAATAAGCTTTTAAAGTGTTAACTGGACATGAGGACAGATCCTGTGGAAGGGGAATAACCTTCCAAGGAGACCATCTATTTTGTGGATCCTCATTCTTTGCTAGAAACTTGAGATCCGGAGACAACAGAACTTCTCCTGACGGGAGGAAATCAACATGGTTCGGTTCTCTAGAGAGAGCAGACAGTTCAGAAATTCTAGCCCCTGAGGCTAGACTTACTAGAAATAACGTTTTCCTTAACAGACTCGAGTATGAACATAATTCATTATCAGTGTCTGATGCTAATTTAAGTACGTCATTTAAGAACCAGGAAACCGTGTGAGGACGGGTTGCTGGTCTAAGACGAGCGCATGCTTTAGGAATTGACGAAAAATATGAGTCTGTAAGGTTAATATTGACGCCATGTAAAAATATTTTTCTTAAAGCAGATTTTGCTGTAGTAATAGTACTAGAGGCCAGTCCTTTCTCAAATAATGATCTGAAGAAAGAGATTACTAGGTTCGTGGTCATTTCCTGAGCTTCAGATTCCCTCAAAAATAATGCTAACTTTTTAACTGCTGAGTCATATTGTCTGAGAGTAGATTCCCTCTCGTCTGATTCTATGAACAGTGTATTAATAGGATCAATGTTAGCGTCTTTCTGAGCTGCAAACTTCATGAAGTCCATAAAGCTAGGGCATTCAGAATTCTTGAGGAAGCTGACACAGTCCGAGTTTGTACTACTTGTGTCAATCTTGGACTGGGGATTCGTTTGCGCCGGAGTTTCAACTCTAGAAGAAAAGGAAACCAATTGCTCTTCGGCCAGTTGGGTGCTACAAGTGCTACTTGACCTTTGAATGATCTGAGTTTGTGTAGAACTTTCATTAATAGGTTTATTGGTGGAAACAGATAGATCCTTTGCCACCTGTTCCAGTCTATTGACATCGCATCCGTGGAGTAAGCTAGAGGGTCTAGATTGGGAGCAACGTAACACGGAAGCTTGTGGTTGCTCTCTGTGGCAAACAGGTCCACCTGGAGACCTGGTACCTGAAGACAAATCCACTCGAATGATGCTTTGTCCAATGACCATTCCGACTCCAGCGGAGTTGTCCTGGATAGTGAATCTGCAATGACATTCCGAACACCTGCCAGATGGGTAGCTGACAGGTGCCAAAGATGTTTCCTTGCCAGAGAGAAAATTGCAACCATTACCTGATTGATATGGCTCGACTTGGAGCCCCCTCTGTTTATACAATGCACAACTACTGCACTGTCCAGTACCAGTCTGATATGAATCTGTCTGGTTGGACGTAGCTTCTTTAGTGTTAGAAATACTGCCATTGCTTCTAGAATGTTGATATGGAACTGGCGGAATACAGTTGACCATGTTCCTTGAACTTTCTTGTGTTGGGAGTATCCTCCCCACCCGCTCGGGGAAACATCCGTATGGATCACTAATGATGGAGGGGGAAATTGGAGAGGCACTGACCTTGACAAACTCTTGACTGTTGACCACGGTCGAAGCCTCTTCCTCAACACCGGCGGAATTAGAGACATCTTGTCTCTGTTCCTGCTGTTGGCTCGTCTCCGCCATACTCTGTTTATATCCTTCAGTTTGGCTTTCAGCAGCAAATCTGTCACTGACGCAAACTGAAGAGAACCCAGGACTCTTTCCTGGGTACGATGAGAGGCTCTTTTGTTTTTGAGGAACTGCCTGGTAGCTTTGGCTATTTCCCTCCTTATGGCTGGCGGAAGTGACAGAGTGTGTGTTTAGATCCCATTGGATTCCTAACCACTGAAACTGAGCCTCCGGAACTAGACGGGATTTCTTCCTGTTTATTTGAAAACCTAAGGATTCCAAGAAGCTGATCACTATGAATGTTGCTTTTCGACATTCCTTGGCGTTGGATGCCCAAATTATCCAATCGTCCAGGTATGCGGCTAACATAATCCCTTGGGCCCGTGGCTGTTGGACTACTGTCTCTGCCAGTTTGGTAAAAATCCTGGGCGCTATGTTGAGCCCGAATGGCATGACTCTGAACGAGTATGCTTGTTTCCTAGTCTGAACCCTAGGTAAGGAGAGAAGTTTTCGCAATCGGGACGTGATAATATGCGTCTGAAGGATCTATAGAGGTGGTGACGGCCCCACGGGAAGTAGGGTTCGCACCTCAAGTAGATTGTAAGCATGCGAAACTTGACGCAGTGAATGTATAAGTTGAGACGAGACAAGTCTAGAATTACTCTTTGCTGGATTGAGTCTTTCTTGGGACACTGAACAGACGGCCTTGAAATTTCAGGTGTCTCACTTTCTTTATTGCCTTCTTTTGAAGAAGGTCTTTTACAAAGTCCAGTAAATCTTTGGATGGAGGTTGATGGAATCTGACTGGCGGAGGAGGCCCTCTGCTCCAGCTCCATCCCAGACCTTTTGAAACTATGCTGTGGGCTCACGAACTGAAGGTCCAATGGTCCCAGAAGAGATATAACCTCCCGCCTACCTGAGGAGACTCATTGAATGGAAGAGGACTTACTTCCTCTGCCTCGGCCTCCTCTTCCACGGGAGAGAGGTCTAGTTGCAGTCCTACCTCTGTAGGCGGCTCTGGCTCTGCTCCCCTCGCATGCCTGTTGTAGCCTCAAACGCCTTGGCTTTCAAACGAAGCGTTGAAGGCTGGGGACGCCACGAAGGCTGGCGGAGCAGGGGTTTGTTGAGCCGGCTGCATCAGTATGAACTGCTGCTGAGGCTGAGCTTTGAAGTGGAAGGCTGTCCCATCTGAGAGACCGGTACAGCTTGAAGCATAGTTTGAGCCTGGGGTTTCCTATATCTTCTGAACCTCTTCCTTTCCCTGGATTGAGGTCTGGAGGTCTCGGTGGATTTCCTTTTAAAAGGGAGACCCCAGCGGGAGCGAAGACTTTGATTTGCTCTGGTTGCCTCCGCTAGAACATTATTGACCTCATCCTCAGGGAAGATGTTAGGTCCCCAGATAGAACTCTTCATGAGTCTATTGGGCTCATGTCTGATAATGGCGTCTCATGAAGATATGCTTCCGGCAGTTTTGTCTCGCCACTACAAAGTCATAAAGGTCCGATTGAAATGACGCTAACAGTGATTTCGTCAGGACCTGGAACAGAGGTTCGTCAGCGTAAGTTAACGCTGTTACCTCTGTAATGGTGATGGAATGCAGGAGCGACTCAACCTGCACTTAGCCTCAAACTCCACCTTCAGAAGGGCCTCCGAATCTTGGGAAGCTGTTCACTGAACAAGGTGGAAGCACACTCGGGGTTGAGTTTACCCACCATGAACGTAGCCGGAGCTCCCGACCAAAATTCCGAATCCCCGGGGAAAAGAAGGGAGGTGGGATCTGTCTCCCGGAGTTGAGGCAGCGGTTTGCCCTCTATTCCCGGCTGACTAGTCAACACTGCGACCTTAGATGTGCAGGGGTAGGGATGGAGTCACCTACCGAGAACATCGTAAAAACTCCCTTTAAAGGGAGTAAGCTTTGTATTCTCGCACTCCCAGTCAGTGAGAGCGCATCAGGGCGGATTGGGCTTGGTCCCTGGGAAAGATAACTGTTTCCTTCGGGACCTTGTCTGATCTAATCCAGGCTTCCTCTGTTAGCCTGGCATAGCCTGGGTAGGGAGGCACCAGGTCGGGTGGAAAGAACTCCAGTTCTTCCAGACGATGAGTGCCCAAGCCCTCGATGGTCAGGGTATCATTATGCAGGGGCGTGAAGAGCCAGCCGCCACGGGTTCCCCCTTATCAAAGGGGGCAGTCTGGAGGCATCTGGAACAACATGAGACTGCTGTACTGCTCCGGATTGAATAAATCCGGAGAGCAAGCTTTCCTGGGCCTGCATCCTTTGTGCCAATGACAGCACCAACTGACCAGAGGTCTCCAAACTTGAAGCAAGCTGGGAAGAAAGGTCTTGAATCCTAGCTTCAACCCTAGAGTCTAACTTCTGCATCAGAAGTTTGGCAAAGGTCTCAGGGTCAAAGTTAGGCTGTGGAGGATTAGCCTTGGACACCCTGGATCTCGACCCTTTGGACGGGGGAGTAGCCTTACTAGTGGACGCCACTGGTTTAAGAGTCAGTGACGACCTTAAGGGAGCTGGCGGATTAGACCTCTGAGGTCTAGAGAACTTTGGTAAGTCCTTCTTTTTCAAGGATTTCACCTTGGGGACAACAGACCTAGATCTGTCCTCAAGGATAGCTGGTTTAGGAAACCCTTGAAAGGAAGAAGAAGAAGAAGAAGGAGAACCAAAAAGGGGACTACCAAAACTCTCTCCCCCTGCCTCACTTACTGCCTTACCTTCTACCTGGTGGTCCAAGTCCACGCTCATCGACTCGAGGTGGATGTTGATGGCCGCCACCTCTTCCGTCACCTCTCCGCACAGGCTGTCTTCTTGGGAAGGTTGCGTCTCTTCCTGGATCCTCTCGATGATAGGGGCGGCCAATTCCGCCGGCACTGCAGCAGAGATCCGGGCTCCGGGGTAGAGGAGATTGCAAATCTCCTCCGACAGGACGTAAGGTTTGCCAGACGCAACGTTCCTCCCAAATCCGCCGACCCAGATCTTCAGGGTCGACAGCAAAGAGTCACGGATAATTCGGTCAGACTGTAAGAAAGGGCAGGATTTACTGAGAATATTCCCCAGTTACCCGTATATGTCTATATAAATCATTAAAGTCAAAAAGAGACTAAAGGTTAACGGTCTCTTAAAACTTACCGACTCATCCACCACTAGCTCGTACAGAGCGTAGCAGACTTCACAGCCATCTGGGTGCCAGACGACCAGGTCCCCAACGTGGACCGAGCAGCTGGAGTGCGACCGGCACACCTCGTGTCCACAGGGTTGTTGAAGAACCACTGTGCACCCTGGCTCCTAACAGCGTACCATCTGTAAGTGGAATGGCGGTACATGAGTAACGTCAAGGCAAGGCCCGCCGGAGTAGGTCCGGCGGTAATAGGCTACCTTAACATAGATTATGGGTGATGAAACATGCGTGTCATCAGGCAAAACCCGCCGGAATTGAACTGCAGTACAAGACTAATACACAGATTTATGGGTGATGAAACATGCATGTCATCAGGTAAAACCCGCCGGAACTGAATCCGGTAGTACAGAATAATAAACATAGGTTATGCTACAGAATGGCCAACTACTAATTATGTAAACATAAGTACTCTAAGATAGTGTGGTGCTATGGTACTCCGCCGTGATTTGCCACGGAAATCTCGTTATGTCACATATTATGGAAACGGCGTAAGGTGGCGGAAAGGAGTGTTCGTGATATGCCCCAACTCTCAATCGCCCAGGGCGGAACCACATAGTGGAAAGCGCCAACTAACCAAAACCATACCCACCGGAGTGGTAACATGGACGATAACAACGAACGATCCGACTAACCTGGCGGAGACTGAACATAGCGGAACTCATGATTGCATCCCTGGGACAGTGTTCGACGCTCCAGCTATAACTGTGGAAAGCGAGCAAACAAAACACCGCCCGAAGGGAAAGGTAGCAGAGTGGCGGAAACCCGGCGAACGGCGACCAGATGGGTGGGTAGCACCCTCTGGAAGCCGAATGAAAACTCCCCACGGGGTGCCAAATGCAAGCGATCGGTTTCCCTCTGCTAGGAAGATGCCTAGGTCGCTCGCCAAAAGCTAACTGATCAGGTAAAGAAGGACTAGGCTACATACACGAAATAACCTGTGCAACCTTCAATCCCAGCCTACCCTCCAAAACCAAAACTTTTGGCTTGGTCAGGAAGGCCAGAATGAGCGCTACAGGTGAGGGGGGGAGAGGAACTCGATAACCCAGCCACACCCTCCAAAACCGACAGCCTGGTCAGGTGGAAGACTATGAATTGAGGAGACCCTTCACTATTCTAACCTCACCCTCCAAAACCTCACGGCCTGGTCAGGTGGACTAAAGGGGAAGATCAACTCCCTCACTAGCCTAACCTCACCATCCAAAACCTAACGGCCTGGTCAGGTGGGCCAAGAGAGAAAGAGGAACTCCCTCACAAACCTAACAACTCCCTCCAAAACCTCAAAACGGCCTGGTCAGGTGAGCTAGGTAGCATGAGCATCGTGAAAAGTGCCTATCCTGTCCAGCCTAACACTCCAAACCGACACAGCACGGTCGAGTAGGCTAGGCTAGGATATACCTAATCGAATAAAACTACCTGACGTCAAGAGTCCTAACATAAAAAAGTGGACCATTCGATGTGAGAAGTTTAAAATTATATATACTTAAAAATATATACTTATAAATACATAAATGACTCAGCGGCAGAGAGGGCCAAACAACAACCGTTATGCGGGAAGCGGGGATACCCAAGATGGACGCCTCTGACACCGAATCACATATAAAACTAATCCAAGAATAGACATGTCATCCATCCTTGTACACATTAGTTATGATCATGAGCATAACAATACCACCATCTAGAAGGTACCAACTCGCTGGTGGAGGAAGGAAACCAGGGGAAAAGGGAGAAATTTATGATCAGAAAAAGGGAGGGGAATACCTCCATCCCTAGCCTAGATCAGTCAGATACGGGCTCCCTAGCCTCCTACCAGCGAAATGGTAATTTCTACAAATAAGGCTCCAATGGAATGGAGCATGGATAAAAACTAGCAGAAACTTCCTGCTAATAACATGTGAAGACTGAGGGTCAAGCATGGCAGAGGCAGACACAGCCCATGCCCGGCTGCGTAGCACTATTTAACCTGGTAAACAATATACGAACAGTCAAATAATATGCCTCTGTAATAAAAAACCAAAAGGAAATGGTACTCAACTTAGATGGTGGGAATTCTGGGTGGGAAGACATGTCGTAATCAGTAAAAAACCAAAAACACAACATCAAGAAAAAACACGGTGTGATCTGAAAGACGTGAAAATTGGAATGTTTATAAGATGGCGGCCGGGGTGGTGGTTGGCTGGGTGCGGAGGATGAGGTTTAGAACGGCCCCTCACTTTTCGGGGTTTTGAGATTGGAGAGATCTATAAGGACGGAGACCTGTGGTAGTGGCAACCACTCACCCCTTTGTGTATACCGACACCATCTAATGGATGTTCGATCCAGGGGTCGTAACCCTGGCATTATGGTTAGCTTTTTCTCTGGTATACTTAGCAATACTTATACCTAGAAATCAGTGCTAATGGACTATTTCACTGGGTGACACAGGTCGAGCCCAGAAATTGCCAGTAACTGAAAATCGGTGATTTGCGAGGCTTATCAGCACTGAAAAGTGCCAATTTTCGGTTATTGACGCCTCTGGTAGGAATGTATCGGCACCAATACCCAATTATTGGCGCCGATAAGCAAAAGTCGGTGATTTTCAGTGCCGAAAATTGCAGATTTTCACGCTAAACAAGCACCGTAAAACCAGTTCATCGTTAACCGAGCCAGCCGTTAACTGGGGACTGCCTGTATATATATAAATATATATATATATATATATATATATATATATATATATATATATATATATATATATATATATATATATATATATATACAGTGAACCCTCGTTTATCGTGGTAGATAGGTTCCAGAACTGGCCGCGATAGCTGAAAATCTGCTTAGTAGGGACACCATATTTACAGTATTTATTTAACATGTATTCAGACTTTTAAAACCTCCCTTTACATAGTACTGTTAACAAACCACCCTTTACAGTAATGTACAGATATCTACAATACGTACATACAGTACACAGGCACAAATGATAAGCAATAAAACAGTAAGTGAACATTCTATAGAAAGATTGTTATGGTGCGTACTGTACAATTGTACAGTATTTTACTCACCACGATAGAGTTGGAAGTTACAATAAAGCCCTCCTCGTATGTACTGTTAACAAACCACCCTTTAATGTACAGAACACTTAATGCATGTACAGTACCCTAATCTAAAACAGGCACTAATATTAAAATGTTAGAATATTAAAGTATATAAAGAAATAAAGATTGTTACTGTACCCACCATGAAAGAAGTTGAAGAAAAACTTGAATGATGATGGCGATGAATTTGCTGCACAGTAGAAATGATGATGATAAAGCTGATGATGTCTTCTACTGTGCAGCCAATGATTGTATTTTACGTCTCTTCAGACTGAGGTGTCTTTTCCTGGGACACCTCTTCAACTTCTTCCTGGGACACTTCTCCAATTTCTTCCAAAGGCATAGTAGCAGGAGGAACTGGCTCTTTTTGCGAGGCTGGAAGAACATTGTGATCGGAAGTTGCTGCCGCTGCTTCTTTTTCGATCGAAGAGCATCCTGTAGGGAGTCATGTCTTCATCGATTTTGTTGCAGAACTGCAGAGAACGAACCATATCCTCGTCCCATTCTTGTGACAATTCTTTCAGCTCCTTCGCTAGGTTGCAGAGCTTGGCAAGCCGTTCTAATGTTAAGCCTGTTTCTTCGACAACTTCTTGGGTCTCTTCCTGTGGTTCATTTTCTTCCTCACTGGCTGATTTTGTCAGGTCTTCGAGGTCTCGCGTCAGTTAGCGGCTGGGAATGGCAGTCCAACAACTCGTCAACGTCTTCCGTCGTCATGTTGCCAAACCCGTCACCTCCAATTATCGCAGCCAACTGCACAGATTTCCATACTGCAGAGTGTTGAATCCCGGCAGGCGTAAATCCCCGTCGTCGTAAACAATCTCGACCACAACTTCCTCCAGCTCGCGTTAACGGTAGCAGGTTTCATTTCTTGCAGTGCCTTCTGGATGTTCTGAAGGCACGTGGCAATTGTGTACTGCCGCCAGTACGCCTTCAAATTGAATGTTTCATCCTCATCTTCTTGGGCGGCATCCACACACGCAACGAGGTCCGCCAAGGTATTCTTCGTGTAGAGGGCCTTGAACGCCCTGATAACCCCCTGGTCCATCGGTTGAATTAAGGACGTTGTGTTGGGTGGCAGGAACTCAACCTGAATGCCCTCATGCGAAAGATCAGTCGGCGTGTCCACCAGCGTTATCCAACAGGAGAAGGATCTTAAATGGCAAGCCCTTCTCTAAGAGATATTTACTGACTTGTGGGATAAAACACTGGTGGAACCAGTTGGAGGTCAGCATCTTCGTAATCCATGCTTTTGGATTATGCATCCAATACACAGGAAGGAGATTCTTATTTTTATTTTTCAAAGCACGAGGGTTTTTCGACTTATAAATAAGCCCTGGCTTTAGCAAAATCCCGCAGCATTGCCACACATCACTAGGGTAACACGATCTTTGAATGCTTTAAAGCCAGAGGCTTTGGCTTCTTCTTTGAACAGGAAAGTTCGCGATGGCATTCTCTTCCAAAACAAACCCGTCTCTGGTCCATATTAAAGACTTGTTCAGGCTTGTATCCACCTTCAGCGATAATATTCTTGAACGTCTCATTCGCGTAAGTTTCAGCAGCGACCGTGTCAGCGAAGCAGCCTCGCCATGCAGGGAAACGCTTTTCAGGCCGAAGCTTTTGAAACTTGGCGAACCATCCTTTGCTGGCGGTAAAACGTCGTGTCTGAGGCTGGGAATCAGTGGATGTCCCTGCTTGAGGTTCATCTACATCATCTTCGTCGTCTTCCTCTTCTTCTTCAGCGTGGTCGCCATCATCTTGAGGTTCCTTTGCCGCGAAATTCTCATACAACCTCAAAGCCTTGGTTCGGATGGTGTTCGTATCCAAGGCTATTTTCTTCTTCCGGCAATCCAGATTGACAAAGCACCTTCCATACGGATGATCGTTTTATTACGAGCCGTAACAACTCGCTTTGCTGACTTGCTAAAGGTGATGGCAGCCGTCTTCCTAATCTTCGCCTCATCCTTCTTAATGTAGCGAACGGTGGATTCGTTCACTCCAAAATGGGGGCCACGGCGCGCAGAACTTCTCCCTTCCTTCAACATATCGAGAAGTGTCACCTTCTCAGCAATAGTCATCATTTTCCGTTGGCGTTTAGGCTCAGTACCAGCCTTAGCAGAAGCAGAACGCTTTGGGAGCCATTGTAGGGGTTAAACAAAGTTAAAAAAAGTTCAACTTCAAACACACTGTCACGCACAGCACTGGTAATGTAAACAGCATCTATCTACCGAGAGAGCGGGAAACGAAGTGGCGTGAGAAGATGCTCGGGTCAGAGACAAGGGAAGCTGCTGCGGGTCGGAGAAACGGTCAAAACACCAATCACAGGTGAGATTACAAAACTTGGGAGCTGATTCGTCATCTATCACCAATGGAACCAATCACAGCCCATCTTACATGCTAGTTTCAAATTCAAATATACTTTACGCTATTTTATGTTTTTTTTGTTGTAGTAGTATAGGTTTATTCGAGATGTGATTTTTGCAACAAACAATATTATTGGATGCAGTACAAAAGACTCATGGAAAAGATGCACATTCATTACATTTGTATTTTATAATTAGTATATATGTAGCCATCAGCAGCCTTACACCATTCAAATATGACAATGTCAGACTGCATCTGATTAGCGTTTCATGTTCAGTTTAATTTTACTAGTACTATAATGAATTATCGTATGATCACATTCTCTTTTTGTTTAATTTCATTTTGTACTGAATTATATGTCATAATGCAATGAACCAACAGTACTAGCAGATATTAATAATTATTAATGGAATTAATGAAATATTTGGGTCTTCATATATCGCGACTATTTTTGAAATTTCCGAGAAAATCCGCTATATATTTTCTCTTATAATATACATACATAATGGAAAAATCCGTGAAGTCGTGAATCATGATAGTCGAACCGCTAAGTAGCGAGGGTTCACTGTATATATATATATATATATATATATATATATATATATATATATATATATATATATATATATATATATATATATATATATATATATATATATATATATATATATATATATATATATATATATATATATATATATATATATATATATATATATATATATATATATATATATATAATGTATATAATGAAATTTTTATCACACCATGATTCATATACAATCACAAAGCTACAAATATTGTTTAATATCAAATCCACCAAACAACACTTGTGGCTTCATGATTATATATGTATATATATATATCACACACTACATGTATAGTCGACCCTCGTTAAGACAGACTAATAGGGGGGCCAAGGTGTCCGTCTTAGCCGATAGTCTGGTTTAACCAGCGATATCTACATATATACCTATAAATATCTATAAATATACTGTATTTCATTATTTTTGTAAAGTATGAATAATAAACCAATGTAGAAACATTTGAATTAAACCTCATTGTAAAAGATGAAAAATGAGGAATAAAACATGATAAAAATGAAAGAATTCAGCTGCATATTTAGATGCCTAGGCTGAGACATGAAGGCATAATTAAGTAAAAAGAAGCAGAGTCTCTAAAATGAAAAGTAAGATAATTATACTTAGATTGCAGGTACACAATCCTTTACCTGAAATCCTCGGGGCCAGATGTGTTTCGGTTTTGGGAATTTTTTGGATTTCGGAGCTGTAGGGTTAGGAGCATAATAAAAAAACATCACTATTGCAGCAAAAACAGTTTTTCCCCTTTTTTCATGTTTTTTTTTATTTTAGTTATTTATTCATTATAGTTTATTACTATTTGTATTAATATACTGGTAAATGAATGTGAGATAATTGAGATCATCAGTAATAAAATAGTGGGACAATTAAGCCCATAAGTTCACTAACACATTTTGTTTTCAACAAAAACATCCATAAAACACAAAAATATACATGATCAGAATAACTGTAATTCAACTAGTGAATTTTAATGATAAGTAAGACTAAAAAATATATTTCATCATATCAATCTTGGAGAGGGTTGTTTTTTATTGTTACTAACGTCGTCATCAGTTTGCAGTCGTAAATCTGAGGACGGTCCAGGAATAGGATTCACAAGTGATGACGCGTCATCACAACAGACTGCTGTGGGATTTTTCATACCAGTATATTAAAGTTAAAATTATCATTGAATTCTCATTTTCATGAAGAAATAATTATATAAAGCAAATTACTGAGTAATTTTTGCCATCAGCAGTCAAGTAATCACGATCATGGCAATTCAAACTTGTGCTCTCATGACATATGTCTATAAATAGAACAGAAGTAGAGGGCTGTCATTGGCTAGCAGATCTCCATGGGAACCAGCCAGCCAATCAGGTTTTAGCTGTATTCGGTCTAAGAAAGAAGGTTTTGCTCAGAAAAGCTGACGATGACATAAGTGCGTGTGTTCTGAATACAATATGTAGTTTTAATAGTGTATTTATTTTACTGATTACATGAAGAATAGAATGAACTCCCGAGAGCAAAATTATTGGTTCAGAGATTCTTCAGCAACGAAATATTATTTTTTCTTTTTGCTTCAGAAGATGTTTATTAAAGCTGCGCTGACATACCTTTAAACAAATTCTTCTCTTTAATCTCTCGAAGATAGAATTACACTGCAAGGAGAGAACTGGCAATTTTCTCTCTCTCTCATGTCATTTGTCACGTAAACACAAGTATTGTTCAGTAACTCAGGTTTTGTCTTCGTAAAGTTTACCTTTTCATGTCTTTTCTTTTCTAAAACCATACAAAGCATCGTACTGTAGCTACCAGTCAGGCAGCAGATAGGTAAAACTGTTATTGCTCAGTGACTGGCTACGATACTTCCTCTCGTTCCAGACTATAGCATTTCTTAATGACATTATGTACTGTGCGCAAGTTAAAAGTATTTCAGTTTAGTACAGTATAAATACAGAACAGTAAATAAAAAATGAAAATGGTACGCGATGAGCGGAGGAACAGTAACTATCTTAAATCGTGGTCGAACATTAAGCGTTTTAAACTGGCTGACCCTCTTCAGTGACCGTCTTATCCGATATCTGGATTAATGGGGTCCAGTTTAACGAGGGTTGACTGTATACTGATGAGTTCAGAATGAAGAATCCAAAGCATATTTTTACCTATTTATTTTTGAGTTTCGGTATAAATCTGGTACCATTTTCGAAAAATCAGCTGAAATGAGCAAAAGATATGGATATGGTAAAAGTATATATAATATTACAATTACACAATACAATAAAGGTCTAAAATTAAAAGAAAACCCTAGGTAATTTTTTTAAAAACTAGGACATGATGATATAAAACATATTTACATTATGTACAAAGGAAATGAACTGCCATCAAAGTTTAAAGCTGGCTTATTTAATTTAATCAATAGAGATTCTAAAATTCTAAGTTCCTGTTCATTCCTGGACTTTGTCAATATTTTAAAGTCCTCTCTGTATAAAGTTACGTGACAAATTTTGACAATGATCTCTCACTGCTGACTGTAGAGGGACAGCTGCTCGTGCACTGATAGCTCTGTGTTGGTCGATTTGAAATTAAAGATTCTTTATACTAGAACTGATATACAGTATTCTAAATTGCACTTGGAACACGTAAATTTGTAAACAATCGACGGACACAGACCACTTGGTAGTTTCTCTGTACAACTAAAGTATGTTTTTATTTTAAAGTTGTTATATAATACTACAAATTTCAAGTCAGTTTGTGGCAGGTATAACTGAAGCAGTATTCAAACACCCAGGCCAAAGTTGACTCAAATAGTACAAACTCGGACTGTGTCAGCTTCCTCAAGAATTCTAAATGCCCTGGCTTTATGGACTTCATGAAATTCGCTGCTCAGAGATATGCTAATATTGATCCTGTTAATATATTGTTCTTAGAATCAGATAAAAGGGACTCTACTCTCAGACAACACAGATTCAGCAGTTAAAAAGTTAGCATTATTCCTGAAAGAATCTGAGGCTAAAGTGATGACCACGAATCTGGCAATCTCATTCTTCAGGTCATTATTTGAAAAGGACTGGCCTCTAGTACTATTACTACAGCAAAGTCCAGTTGAAAAAGATATTTTTACATGGTTTCAATATTGACTTAACGGACTCATACTTTTCATCAATCCCTAGAGCATTGTTTTGAGACCAGCATTTCCACACACGGTTTCCTGGTTCTTAAATGACTTGCAATGAAAAAAATTAGCATCGGACACTGATAATGAACAGTGTCCATATTTGAGTCTGTTAAGGAAAACGTTATTCTTAATTAGCCTAGCTTCAGGTGCCAGAATTTCTGAACTGTCCGCTCTCTCTAGAGAACCGAACCATGTTGATTTCCTCCCATCAGGAGAAGTTCTACTATCCCTGGATCTAAAATTTTTAGCTAAGAATGAAGATCCACAAGATAGGTGGTCCCCTTGGAAGGTTATCCCCTTCCACAGGATCCGTCATGTGCCCAGTCACTACTTTAAAGGCTTATTTACATAGAACTTCTATAATGTCTGGTCCTCTTTTGTCAGGGAAAAAGGAGGAACCCTTTAATAAAGGCCATCTGACAACAAATTTAATATATTTTATTAAACAAGCATTAACCCGGATTCAGTACCTAAGGTTCATGATATCCGAGCAGTGGCCATCTCCACTAATTATTTTCATAATATGAACTTTGAGAGCTTAAAAATATACGGGTTGAAATCACCATCAGTATTCAAACGCCACTATCTTAAATCTCTAGAGGCCCTAAAATTTTCCACTGTGGCTGCAGGAAGCATTGTCCCTTCTGGCCATAGATTAACCTATGCAATCTTAATTATCCTGTCCCTTTCTCTCTGGCTAGATTAACCTATGAACATACCTGTTTTGAGATGGTTTACTTACCTTGCCATCTATTCTTAGGTCAGGCATGCTTCACAGCCTGACTCTGACCATGTTATATTTTATGGTTATTATCTTTGTTAGCATTTAAGTATCTTGGTATTTTCCAGTATTTTGTATATATTTGCCCCTTGTTATTGACCATGCCTTATCCTGTATTGTTAATCATGTCCTATTTTTGCTAACTTGGATAATTAAACTCAGTTTGTACTGATAGTTTTATTTATCTCCATCTCAGTAGTTGTTAAGGGGTTTCACCAAGCTTTGTATGATTCTCTGTTGTATTTCACCGGGTTTAATCGAATCTAAAAAAGGGATTTTGACAAAGGAAAATCTATTTCTGGGGAAGACCTGTGTCACCTGGGTGACCCAGCCTTATTCTCCGCTTCCCCTGGTGGACATAAAGCTTGGGGGTGGGTGCTAACCTGGAATGAGACTAAGATGGCGGCTGAGGTGTTGGTTGGCTGGGCGATGGGCGTTGGATATGCGACCCCTCAACGGAATTTTGAGATTGGGAATCTACAGGGCAGAGGCCTGTGGCAGTGGACACACTCACCCTTTGTGAATACCGACATCTATTTTGATTAACTTTATATAACTCCCGGATACTGCTGCACTGTCACGTAGTGTACTTAGCGATCAATGTGATGATAGTTTTCATGAACACTTAAAATTTTTATTCATAACAGGCATTGTTGGGATGCCACTAATACGCATTTTATTAATACAAAATACTGAAAAACTTTTCAACACTTTATTCAACTTTCACTTGATCCATCTATGAATGGTAGAAAAACGCTTTCATCTAGAAACACAAAACTCTTACATTATCAATGGCTGACCAAATATTAAATCATTTACCTTCATTCAGCAACAAATTGGAAGTCTCTAGCACAATATTTCGATTTATGGGCAATGAGAACTTTTTTGAAAAAAGTTTTTTCCAATATCCTCATCATGGTAACTCAGAACGAAGAATTTCAAAAAAATTCAGTATTGTCTAGGATTTGATTTTGTCAACGTAATTTTTGTACCACTGTTTTATATTTTAAAGTTTTCATTTATGAAAATGTGTCCAATTTCATGTAAAATACACCACATGGTTGTAGCTTTTATCAGTTTGGAAATATTTTCATATAAATCCTGGATTCATCACTAAAATTTCAACCAGGAGGTTGATCCTTCTTGACTACAAAAATTTCAACCGGACTGCTGGAAAATGGTCAAAAACACAGCTGTAAGCTAAAACTCTTACATTCTAGTAATATTCAATCATTTACCTTCATTTTGCAACAAATTGGAAGTCTCTAGCACAATATTTCGATTTATGATGAATTTTTGAAAAAACTTTTTTCTAGTCCTACTTTTCTTGTTAAATTTTGTGCTGTTTTATCCTTTCTCATTGCAAAATTCTTTAAATACAAACACACTCTTGTTGTAATGTTTGCATTCTTTATATTAGTCAAAAACGTTACATAAAGTTTTATACATGGAAATGTCTTCTTTGCAATATTTTTTTACAGAATTTTGAATAATATCCAAAAATAACTCTGTTGCCTTTTCCACCGTTTTATATTTGTCAAAAGTTTTTTTGAAATATTTTCAAATAAATGCATAACTGCTGTCATAAAATTTCAACCTCGGTCAACTTTAAAAACTAAAATGGTAAAAAAACGCATTACAAAATGGTTTGTCTTTGACGGGGTTCCGTTCTCCTTTGTGGCTCAGTAAAGAAATCGTTATTAACCGGAAAATTATTAAAATAATCAAAAATCATAAGAAAACCTTACTTTTAATGCTCTGGGTGCATTACAAAACCAAAAACTGCATTATTATTGAGTTTTACATCAAAAAACCTTCAAATTATGATTATTCTGCCGTTTTGGGGCCAAATTTCTTCCGAAAACGGATCACTTAAGACGACATAGCCGTCGTAACCCCGAACATGACCAATTTCATAAGCCGGGAAATAATTTCTGATGAATATATTTGAAAATCGTGATGTGCATTAATACAGAACGTGGTGTACGGAATTGGTTTCAACCGGGACTGCCTTAAGCTAAAACTCTTACATTCTAGTGATATTCAATCATGTACCTTCATTTTGCAACAAACTGGAAGTCTCTAGTACAATATTTCGATTTATGGTGAATTTCTGAAAAAAAAATTTTTTCCTCAAATCTGAGCAACATTTACATGTAATTTTCACAATTTTCTAACATCTCAGAAATTCTGAGATAACGTTGTCGTATTAATGTTTGCATCGTTTACATTAGTCGTTACATAAACTTTTATATATGAAAATGTCCAAAAGATAATTTCATGTAGAATACAACAGAAATAATTCATGGTTGTAGCTTTATCACTTTTGAAATATTTTCACATAAATCACGATAACTGTTCCAAAATTTCAACCTTGATCAACTTTAACTTGACCGAAATGGTCAAAAACGCAATTGTAAGCTAAAACTCTTACATTCTAGTAATATTCAATCATTTACCTTTATTTTGCAATAAATTGGAAGTCTCTAGCACAATATTTCGATTTATGGTGAATTTTTGAAAAAATTTTCCAAATCACGTCGACTGAAGATAACTCTTGCTGTGAACATCTCAGAAATTCTTTAACACGTTATACAGAGTAACGTTTGCACCGTTTTATATTAGTCGTTACATAAACTTTTATATATGAAAATGTGCGCAATTTCATGTACAATACAACAGAAAATAACTCATGGTTGTAGCTTTTATCAGTTTTGAAATATTTTCATATAAATTACGATAAATAGAAAAAATTCGACCTTTGGTCAACTTCAAAATGGATATTCGACCAGCAAATGGTCGAAAACAAAATTGTAAGCTAAAACCTTACAGTCTAGTAATATTCAATCAATTAGCTTCATTTTTCAACAAACAGGAAGTCTCTAGCACAATATTTCGATTTATGGTGAATTTGAAAAAAAAAAACATTTTTTACACTGCTCAATTTAGCGTTCGGATTCATGCATCATATTGTGATAATATTTTCCTGTGTTGCTTTGATCGTTTTACAATTTGTTATATACTAAAATCATCGCAATTTAGTGTACAATACAAAAAAAAAAATAATCCGTTAGCTTTAACCTTTTTGCTCTACAGAGCAATTTGTATAAAATTATATATGAAAATTTTTTTTGTCTGTCATATATTTCAATATTTATATATGATAATGATATTTTTTCATTTCTGATGGTTGCATACTAAACTTCAGGCAATGACAAAAAAGGAGCCAAAAATTAACTCTTAATCTTAAAAACTAAATTACAGTGATTTTGAAAAAAACTTTTTCATAATTCGCGCTTAACTCCCGAACGCCGCCGCATACGGGAGATTTTTTTGTAAATAGAGGCTCAGCGTTTAAGGGTTAATAGATGACTGAACTGGGGTAGTGACCCCAGCATTCCTGATAGCTTTTTCTCTGGTATTTTTAGCAATACTTATACCTAGAAATATGTGCTTAATGGATATTTCACTGGGTGACACTGGTCTTCCCCCAGAAATAGATTTTTCCTTTGTCAAAATCCCTTTTATGAAATAATGAATACTTTGAGGATACGTTAAATGCTCAGTGTACAAGTGTGGTGACGGCATTTGTTTTGTATTTTTCAAAACAGGCACTTAGAAAATTTAAACTGAGTCCTGTGAAGGTAAGTTTTCTATATTGTATATAGATACGTTCATTTCAGTTTTTTTTTCTATAAGTACTTTAGATCAAGGAATGGTATTCTATTACTGACCTCTGTTTCCATCATGAATTTTATCTCTGCATGCTGAGTGTTAAGATAGTTTTTATTCTTTTGATGAGATCGGTCTCGCATCTTTTTTCTTGTGTGTGATAGCCAAAATTTGTTCACGTTTTTCAATTGCAATCTGAGTATTGGATCTATTACTGATACAAACTGCAGTAGACCCATCATGTGTTCTAACTGCCGTCTGGAAACTCTGGGGTGCTCTAGGAACCTTTTGAGATTTTTCCTTATTCTATTCTGAGTTTTGATGGGGAGAGACAACAGGCCCTGAAGAGTACCCCAACACAGTCCCAACCACTGAAAGTGTGTGCTGGGCGTGAGGTGGGATTTTTTTCAATTTATTATAAAACCTTTTGACTGGAGTTTGTTGACCACTGCTCTTGGGTTTTTCAAGCATTCTTTTCTTGTGGCCCCCCAGATTAACCAGTCATCTAGGTAAGCTGAGTTCCTGGACAACTATCGTTGCTAATATTGTAAAAATTCTTGGGGCAATGTTTAGTCCAAAAGGCATAACTTTGAACCTGTACATCTCTTTCCCTATCCGGAACCCTAGGAAGGGGTGAAAGGGAGTGGCAATAGGGACGTGCCAGTATGTGTCTTTCAGATCTATAGAAACTGTCCAATTCTCCTTTGGAATGACTGAATGTACTTGGGCAACAGAAGTCATCCAAAACTTTTGGCAAACAATGTACTTGTTCAATGTTGATAGGTTGGGATCATTCTTTGTTTGGAAGAATCCTTTTTGGGAACACTGAAGAGACGTGCTTGGTGGCGAATATATGCATGTTTCTCTATGGCACCTTTTTTTTTTTTTTTAATAGGGCCTTCTGCACATAATCTTCCAGCGAGGGGTTTGATGCTTGAAAGAACCCCTTTAGAGGCAGGGGAGAATGAGACCATTTCCACCCCAGCTCGTTGAAAACAATGCTATGTCCCCAAGGAGAAGACTTCCATTCCTTGTGGTGTCTTTGGAGTCAACCCCTGACCAAACAATTCCTATTGATATCCCCCCCTCTTCTACCTTTTCCTTTGATAGGCATTCTGGGCGTTGCTTTTCCTTTTCCTTTGTAAGGTGGTTTTTGGACCTTATGAAAAGGATGTCCTTACTGAAGTGGCTGTTGCTGTCCTTTTGAAAGGGGTTGTCCCTTCTGACTACTTACCTGTTTATGAGGAAAAGTTTTGGAGGTGACTGCAGGCTTATATGATTTTTGATCAAAGCAAGCCTTTTTTGAATTAGGTAAAGGGAATTTCAGGATTTTTATTTCTCCTTTTCCCAGAAGAGCGTACACTACAATTTTGTTGTCGTGCTTGCTTGTTGACTTGAGTTACAACAGAATCCTTAAACAGGTCCCTACAGAAGGAGTTAGACTGTAATAAAGCAGTTACATTAGGTAGTGACTTGTTGGAGCCTTCGGATGTTTCCATTCGTGCTTTTAAGCGCCAGTCTAAAAAGTCATAAAGTGGTTCCCATAGGGTTCTCATAAGACTTTTAGCCACAACAGCAAAATGTGTCCTGGAATCCTCTGGAAGCCTTTTGGTGGCAACTTCTAGCAAGGTGGAAGAGGTTAAGATACTAAGGAGAAGAGTCCTAGCATGGAATTCAATGTTAAGCAACATCCATGGAGCTTTTTCTTTCATAAGGAGTTGAAATGTTGCCTACTCCAATGTTGGTGGAATTTTTTTGAAACCTGGGGACTGTGCCCGAATGGCTTTAGTTCTGCCACTGACTCCCATATTTTCCATTTTCTGGTTACTACACAATTCTGAAAGTTTGCCTTCACATGGTTAATTATTTTAAAGGTGAAGGGACAGAAGGCTGGATGTACTTTTCATAAAAGTTGGGTTTTATTCATAATGGGAGTACAGATCCACCTACTGCTGACCTGATAAAGGGCTTCATCTATAGCTTTTAATGCTGTATTATCACATAAGAGAACTGTTTCCTTTGAGGTGTCTCCATGCCTGGCAAAGGTGGTTTCAGGTACCATTCTGTATTAGGGAATGCATGCCCTGTCTCTAAAATCACATCTTACAACATCGATCATATTTTTCTCTCATTAATTAGATACTTACCATCAGGAAAAATGCACATTTACGCAATTTATTAAGGATTGTCAGTATCATCAGGAAATGTTGAGCCCCTGTTATGTTCTGGTGAAGTTTTATAATCTGAACAGCTTTCATTTGTTGGCTCCAGTTGGAATTCTCACCTTGGATCTTGTTTGGTCAGAGGATAATTTCTGTTTCACTCTCCCTTTTCAATTGCAGGATGCAGTACTTTTACACTTTGGAGTGTACATCACTGACTTGATTTCTTTAATTTCCTGTTTGGAATCGTGCAAATTTATGTCCATTATATATTGGGCGTTGGGGGTGACAAGGGCATCTTTGATATCACTGTACTCATAATTTCCTTCAGGAACTGATCAAATGCTGCGAATTGTGATAGTTTTGGGGAGCTTGAAAATCTGACTGAGCATCCACAGCTGAACAGACTGCCTGTTACCCAGGGACAGCAAGATCCTGGGTGTTACTATACCCTCTGTAAATGTAGTCATTTCAATTGGGGTTAATTGAATCCTTGTATCAGAAAGGTGGCTGCGAATGGGGAAAGATCCTGATCAGCTTCTGAGAGTTGCATGGGGACTGAATTCCTTCTGGAAAGTTTCTCTCACGGTTAGCTGAAGGTAGTGTCCTGATTTTTCTCAATGGTTCAGCAAGGTCATTTCAAAAGTAGCAATATCAACTTCATCTGTATGATAATCACCTCTAAGAGGAACTTCCTCTATTTCCTCCACAGGGTTAACCTGGGAGGTATTGGGGGCTGATGTTACTGGGTTTTAATAGATATGAAAGGGGGTTAAATATCTGTTGCCAGAGTTCTGCCGAAAAGATATAATCTCCCCCTTCCTGAACCCTAGGACCCATCGTGACAGCTTGAAACAAGCTGTTTTGTCCTTAAAACTAGCTGTCAAGAGCACACTGCAAATTTTGCACATGTCTGGAGATCAAGCAAATCTGTCCTGTTTTTTGCAAGGACCAAGTTCACGGCAAGTGGAATGGGCCGTACCCACTGGCAAAAAGTGAACTGAGCAATTTGCTACGGAACACTTGAGCTGAGCGTCCTGCATAATGGTGGCCCTGTAGTGAAAGAACCAAGTTATTATTAGAAACTAATCAGTATAAGTTGTTTTTAGGAAACGGACACTTTTGTAAAACCCTGTGCCATTAGTATATTACATCTTACAGGTTAATTTGATTACTATGTGTAAATGTACTACCTTTTATAAATATCCAGAAAACGGACACTTTTGTAAAACCCTGTGCCATTAGTATATTACATCTTACAGGTTAATTTTACTAGTACAAGTTAACTTAAACCATTTTAGGTTTAGGTTGACTCTGACAGCATATAGGGCTGCATTACTCAAACTGTTAGTCCTTTTGCAATGGCTATGTGAAATTTTAATTCTAAATTGTCATGCCATATGGACTAATCTTCTATAAACTAAGTTGTTTAATAACTAACCAAGCTACTGTTTTATATGGGTTAGGTTAATCCTTCTAGTATAATCTACGTTAATCTAAGCATAGAAGATATTTTAGAGGATTCTTGCTTAACCTATTCTAGGTCGTTTCTTATTCTATGTTTAATTAAACACCTAAGGACATAAGCTATACCAAAAAATTAATCCTCTTTTAATCTGGTTTTTGTTTTATGTAGCCGAGACTACCTTTCTGTCTGATACTCAGCCTCGCTGTTTCTAAATTAAAAGTAGGAACATTCCCTTAGTAAGGGATTTCCACTTAATCTCGTTAGGCTATTGCCTGTTCTAGGTTTATATCACCCGCAAGGGTACAGGCCTCATAAGACCTTACCAATGTTATTGACCCTAGAATACTGTTTATATGTACTCCTAGGCTTCCCTTACCAATGTTATTAATCCTAGAATACTGTTTATCTGCACTCCTAGGATTATTGTTCTTTCTTAGCCTAGTATAGCATATTAGCTACTCCAGATTTTCATAGATCACAGTTAAATGTACAGGCTATATAAAATCAGCAAATTGCTAATAAGTAAACACAGGCTACTATTTTTGTCTAGCTTAGGCTGACCACCTCTCTTGTTTGTATCCAATCCTAGGTTATTTGGTCTATTATATAAAATAGTAACCCAATAATACAACCTTATATAGCCAGGTTATCACTTACTCTAATCTAGGATACTGCCTAATCTAGACTATTTATTTCACAAGGGTATGGTTACATAAAACACAATTGCCTTAGTATGTAGCCTTAAGGCTAGGCTACCATCTCATCTGGCACAGGTTACTATTTTTATCTAGTTTTAGATTACCGTCAAGAAAAATGATTGTCCAATAATGGGATGTTTTGAAAAAGTTTATCACTTAAACTAATATAGCTACTGCCTAGTCCTGGATTATTTTTGATCATGCTCAAGTACAGAGGCTACATAGCAGGTAGCGGGAAGATTTTAGTTTCCTGTTTATTGAATTCTAAGATCCTTGGTGTAAGCTAGGCTGCTGCCTAGGAACATAAAAGAATATGTCTCAGAAGGTTCTTACTTACCTTAAATTGGGTTACTACCTAATCCAGGTTATTTAATTCATCTTTAAGATAAGTAATCCTAGGATATAGGCTACAGACAACATCTACTATACAGTATTTACATTATTCACAAAGAATTTGTTACGCTACCGTCTCATGTACGCTACTGTCTAGGCTATTGTGGACATCATTATCTGAAAGGATTATCTAAATTAATAATAAATTGTAGAACATTTCTTTAGTTACACTTTTAAATTGGATGATCAAAAATTCAAATTTTTGGGGCTTTCGCAAATAACAGAGATCATGAGAGAGCACCGACTATGTGCTCTGAAAACAAAGTCCGGTTTCCAGATTCCGTACACAAAAAACATTTGTTCCACAGTTTAAAATAACAATTTTTAACTGGAGCTTAAAAATAAGCACTTAACTTTCGAGTTTGGATGTTACCAAAATTCTTGCTGGTGAAAACAGTAAGGAGCACTGAAACGTGGTGCGCATAGTCTGCACTAGCAGAGGGTAATGGAGCTGGTCTTTTCCCTGCCCTGGTCGTAAACAAGATGGCAGAAGCGCTTGTGTAATATAAGTCACTTCTTGCATTTTTTGACGTAGGAAAACACTGGGTTCAGCTTCGCTGCAGATAAGGGAAAATGCCCTCTTATCTTTGAGTCCATTATACTCTATCACATGTCAGAGTGTTTTCATTATGACACAATACATGGCTACAAGACCAGGCTAGAAAAATATTTCTTTGATACTAGTTGAGTCACCATGGAGCGCTGGCACACCATGGGGGGTAACTCCCTGAGGACGAAACAAGCAACTACACTATCAAATTACAAACATAACGAATATGCATCTGTTCCATGGATCTTTTAACAAGTTATGCTTTACTTCACTGTATCCAGTAATATTGTATGTATTTGCGTATTACTAATTGAATTATAAAATACAAAGTGATTATGCGCCATCTGCATTGTTTAAGTTTCTGTGAACATGGACAATGATACCTTCTGGGAATTTTTGTTTCGGCATCAATTCAATTTCCATTTAAAGATAACCATGGGGGCAGGTTTCGTTCCATTTGCCATACAAGTTAAAACAACAGTAAAAGGTGTTCTTTCATGCCCAGTAGTTTTGATTAAAATACTTTTCTCTCCAATATTAGTTACGGTCGAGTTTGATGGCATACCAAAGTTTAGGAGTTTCATCCATGTTGCCAATGCACGATAATTTATAGCCACTAGCACCTGAACACTGTTTTCTCAGCTTTAGCTACAACTTGCAGCTTATATTTAGCAGTATATTTCCTTACAATCTTTTCTCCATAGCGAATGACGGTATAATTGTAGAATATATATCATTCCTATTCTACTTAACGTCATTTGTAACATAACTACAGTAATTGTTTACTATCATACGATGGTTGAAATGAAAGCAAAACAGCTGTTGTTATCCGATTCAGTTGTTCATAGCCATGCACTAGACCATGTTCATATCAAAACAGGTGTTTCTCGTTCAGTTGTTTATGGCTGTACTCGTTTACTCAACGAGCATAATGTAATTAACGATACTTTTATCATTCACTTTTGCTTTTTTAACTTATTTAACTAGAAGATGGGATAAAGAGAGATGGAGTAAAAGAGGTTAGTCCATAGTAATTTGGTCTATCAAAAAAGGGACTCGCATGATACATGAGATACACGATAAAATCATTTTTTATGGGTGGAAATTTGGGGGTCACACGAGATCGCGCATTAATGAGTGCTGTATACAGTATATGGCAAACGAAAAAACAAAGTTGATTCTATGTCATGTCTTTCATACAGACATTGTCTAAAACGGAAACCATTGTTTTATTTATGTTTCATTGCCAATCATAAGCCACCCCTAACAACAATACAATAAACTATGATAATTATCATGCATAATTACCATTTGTATGACTGAATTCTTCTAAGCAGTTACAAACAGCCTGAATTTTTAATGAAAAATTAATATAATGTTATCCTAAATGTTATTACAGTACTACTGTACTGTAATTACACTAGGTTACTGAAAGATGAAGGTTGCGGAGAGCACAACCATAACTTGATATTTACATTTTGTCAGCTGGCCTCGCATAGATAAAAGTTGATTTGATTGATATGGAGTTATTCCTCGAACAGGCTATTTATTAAGAAGATATGCCAGTAATATATAAGGTAAAAAAATGGTTTATTACCTTTATTATAATTTTATTTCATAATGTGAATCTTTTCACGTGTGTCAGTGGTTATTGCACCGAGGCTGGCCTACCGATACACATCACTTAGAATTCTAGGTTTGATTTTTAGGATGGTAGTATAAGATGACCCCCAACTTTTAGAGGTGAATTTTATGATTTAAAGGTTGTCTTATGCACAGAAATATATGATAGTTGTATATACTTTCACTGATGATACCTGTTAGTAACTTCTACATTATTGGTAGGCAGGTGATAGATCTGTAGTTACCTGCTATATTTCCCTTGTTCTTCTCTTTCTGTACTAAGGATGTTCTCCCTGTGGTCATCCATTTGGGCACATGGTGGTTTGTGATACAATGCTGGAGTTGTTCTGCTATTTGTGGGTGTAGGGCCTTGAAGTTTTTGAGCCAGTATCCATGGACTTCATCAGGAAATGGGGCTTTCATGTTGGGCATTTTCTTTAGTTGGTGTCTGACTGTGTCTGTCGTGATCTAGGTGAATCTTTCTTTTATTCTCCCCATTTCTTCTGCCTTGACTTCCTAGAGCCATGTTGCATGTTTGTTGCGTGATACCGGATTGTTCCATATGTTTTCCCAGAGTCTCTTACTTGGTTCGGCCTCAGGAATTCCCTGGTGGCTGTCTTCCCCTCTTATAGTCTTTTCCGGTTGGTTCCAACCATTGGATCTTATGTGCTTTGGCTTTAAGCCTCTGTTTTATACCTTCTATTGTGTTGTTTAGTCCCTTCTCCTGTCCTTTGAATTTCTCATCCAGTTCCTCTCTCGTTTTTTTTCTTCTTAGCCTCTTTTCTGCCATCTCTTTCAGTTTACTCAAGTCAGATCTCATCCCCATGATTTGTTTTTCCAGGCGGAGCCTTTTCCAAGGCAGTTGCTGTTTTGGTTTCTGTTGGGTTGGTGTGATGGTGGTGTTGGTGTTTGTATTCCCACGAATTCTACTTGCTCCTGCATATGCCAAGTTATTTGTTTCTGTGATACTGGTGGTGTGTATTAGTCTCATTATTTCATTAACTTCACTTGTTTTCTGCCTTAGTTTCTTTGTGTTGTAGGTTTTCATGGCAGGGATCTTTGTTCTTTCTGTATCTGGCTTCATCCATTGTCTGATTCCTTCCACCCATTCTGACCTCTCTGTTACATCTTCGGTGGTTCCTCGTGTGTTGTTTTTGGTAGCTCATCATTCCTGTCGTTTTCTGTGTCATCATCTCTTAATTCGTCCCCTTGTCCCTTGTCGCTGAGTGTTATTTCTCTTCCCAGTTCCTCTCTTTCTGTTGTGGAGAGCCAGTTGTCTTTCTTTGTGTTCCTTTACTTGGTCTGCCAGCCTCTGTTCTGTTTGAGGGGTGTTATTTCTCTCATCCCAGATGCTGACCAGTCTTCTTCTGAATCCTCTCTCAGTCAGGTTGCTTCTGGTGTAGCATCTCCATATTTCCTTATTTTCTTCTCTTGTCCATTTCTTCTTTTGGTTTGCCTCTGTAGCTCCAGTCTCTGGTTGGTGGTTACTGTCATTGTGGTGGTCAGTTGCTGGATGGTAACCTCCAAGTACCTGACAGTCCTACCTGTTGATTGAGCTGTATACCTGGCTGCCAGATGAAGCTCCTCTGTTGCCAGAGGTTCCATTTACGTGGTTGTCGTTTATTCTTTCATTTCTTTCCATCATTGCTGAGTTTTGCTATTTAACCATAGCTGAACCCTACCCCATTGGGAATAGGCACTCATTTACAGCCGAGTAGATTGAGGAAATTGTGGTAAGGATCCTTTCCCAAGGAATCAATGCCGAGGAGAGCGGCCACCCATCCAGTGACTGACCAGCCCCAATGTTGCTTAACCAGTCTATCGATGAGCTAAACAACTCTGCCACAGCACCCATATATTATTATTATTATTATTATTATTATTATTATTACTGTATTATTATTATTATATTTTTAAGTTTCTTGTTATTATTGGTATTTTCCTTTTTTATTATTACTGTGATTAACCCTTAAACGCCTATTGGACATATCATAATTCGACTAAAATTGTCTGTTGGGTTTAGTGGAAAATACTGGCATCGACTACAAAAAATTTCAACCTTCGGTCAACTTTGATTTCGACCGAAATGGTCGAAAACGCAATTGTAAGCTAAAATTCTTACATTCTAGTAATATTCAATCATGTACCTTCATTTTGCAACAAATTGGAAGTCTCTAGCACAATATTTCGATTTATGGTGAATTTCTGAAAAACTTTTCCATATCCAGAAATTTCACATTGTCGTAATGTTTGCACCGTTTTATATTAGTCGTTACATAAAGTTTTATATATGAAAATGTGCGCAATTTCATGTAGAATACAACAGAAAATAACTCATGGTTGTAGCTTTTATCAGTTTTGAAATATTTTCATATAAATCACGATAACTGCCAAAATTTCAAGCTTCGGTCAACTTTAACTACGCACCTAAATGGTAAAAACGCAATTATAAGCTAAAACTCTTACATTCCAGTAATATTCAACCATGTACCTTCATTTTGCAACAAACTGGAAGTCTCTAGCACAATATTTCGATTTATGGTGAATTTCTTGTAACTTTCTGAACATCTCAGAAATTTTTATTCATGTTGTCATAATGTTTGCATCGTTTTACATTAGTCGTTACATAAACTTTTTATATGAAAATGTGCGCAATTTCATGTAGAATACAACAGAAAATAGCTCATGGTTGTAGCTTTTATCGGTTTTGAAATATTTTCACATAAATCACGATAAATGCCAAAATTTCAACCTTCTGTACTTTAATCGACCAAAATTCGAAAAACGCAATTGTAAGCTAAAACTCTTACATTCTAGTAATATTCAATCGTTTAACTTCATTTTGCAATAAATTGGAAGTCTCTAGCACAATATTTCGATTTATGGTGAATTTCTTAAAAAACATTTTCCTTATGTCTTGGTAATTTCGGCTGAACATCTCAGAAATTCTTTCGTCTGTTGTTAATATTTGCACCGCTTTATATTAGTCGTTACATAAAGTTTTATATATAAAAATGTGCGCAATTTCATGTACAATATAACAAAAAATAACTCATGGTTTTAGCTTTTATCGGTTTTGAAATATTTCCATATAAATCACGATTAGAAAAAATTTGACTTTTGTCAATTTAAGACCGCTAATAAAATGGTCGAAACCAATTGTAAGCTAAAACACTTACAGTCTAGTAATATTCAAAAACTGCAATTGTGCTAAAAAACTTACAGTCTAGTAATATTCAATCAATTAGCTTCATTTTTCAACAAACGGGAAGTCTCTAGCACAATATTTTGATTTATGGTGAATTTTTGAAAAAACATTTTTTACGTCCGGCAGCGTTATGAATTCATGCATCATTTTGTGATAATATTTTCTCTGTGTTGCTTTTCGTTTTAAAATTTGTTATATACCAAAATCATCGCAATTTAGTGTACAATACAACTAAAAAAATTAACTATTAGCTTTAACCGTTTTGCTTACAGCTGATTTGTATACAATTTACTGAGTTTTTTTTCTGTCATATATTCCAATATTTATATATAATAATGATATTTTTTCATTTCTGATGGTTGCATACTAAACTTCAGGCAATGACAAAAAAATTGAGCCAAAAATGAACTCTTAATCTTAAAAACTAGGCGTGATGTGATTTTTTTGAAAAAAACTTTTTCTGCTTCGCGTTTTAACTGATTACGCCATGGCATACGGGAGACGTTTTTGTAAATAGGGCTTCGGCGTTAAAGGGTTAATATCATTGTAGAGTTTTGCTATTTCAATTTTGTATTTAGCCTCCTGGACCTGACTTCTGTTAAGTCCCTAGCTGGAAATAATCGTCTGCAATCTGTATTGTTGTTATTCTCAATATTTTTTTTACTATACTTCTCCATATACTTACTGTCGTTACCATTATTATGAATTCTATTTTTTCTACCTCTTCAGCAACTGTGTGGAAACTGCTGATTATTATTTTTACCATGGTATCTTATATATCTGGTTTGTGTGTATTGTATTTGTATATTTCATGTATATTGCCCTGAATTGAAATAAAGGATATTATTATTATTATTATTATTATTGTTTGCATGTTAGCTACACTTTCTATGGCATGCTAGGATAGTTAATTCTTTGTGAAGCATTAGTGCACATTTGTAAAGCTATAGAAAGTGTTAGAATCCTAATGTGTAAGGAGTACAGCAATTTATTGCACTGGCAACTTCCGACGAAGGCTCTCCAGCCTGACTTGTGTCTATCTCGCCAGCCACTAAGCTCCACCCCTTGTAGGTCTGTCACCTCACACATGACCCCTTCAGCAGAGAAATAACATCTTTCAAGTTCCTAGTCGCTTAGAGTTATTGTATGATTTTTACAACACAATTTTTACTTCTTAATACGTTTGTCCATCATTCACTCAGATATGACTTATTTAAATTTATAATTCCTGGCTAGAACAGGGCTCAGCTTGTCCTGATCACGTGATTTTGTTACTGTCTGGGTGCAGATGTACTCACGACCTTTAAGCTGTCAAATTAAGCCCGCAATCTCAAGTGAGCTGTCACTTGTCAAACGGTCAGTGACCATTCTGGTGGTCTGTCTATTCACTGTTACTCTCACCGAGACGTGTAGTTAAATAAAATTAAGTGTTTCTAATAGCACGTGTCCTTTTAAAAAGCCTTTTAATCATTGTCACTGCCACGGAAATCTCCTTACTTTTTTTTCTGTTAATGATCAAGAGAAAATCGAGCAAATTTCTATTAGCCTTCGGTTCTTATTTTACTAAAACAAAGCATCCCTATCATTGATTCATTAAGCTACTCAAGACAAATTAGGGTCTTTTCATTTATTCTATGTCATGTTCCCATTATTCCTGTTCGAGAAATCTTCATCTTTTATTACTTCCAAGAGACATGTCAGCAGTTAACTGCATATCCTACGCATTCCAGAGGCCATGAAATTGTGTTTTTCGTGAACAACTTTTAAACCGACATATGAATTTCCATGCTACTAAAGCACTGAGTGTTTCTAACATTGTCCTAATTTATGGTAGTACAGTACACTGAATTGACAGATATGCTTAATTAAGCCATTTACTCTTAGAAAAAAGACCAACTTTTTGCCTTTCCTCAGAGCATTTCGAACAAGTGGTGCTTTATGATGTATCTGTAATGCAGAAAAATCCCCCTTACCTATCCCCCCAACCCTTCCTAGTATTACTGGCAACCCTTGTACTTACCTGTCCTACCCCTCTCCCCTCCTTCCTGCCCTCTTTCCTCCATTATCATTATTATTTCCTAGGTTTAAAATGAAATGAATCTTTGCCCTGCTGTGATACTTCAGTTGAACCATTAGCATCTAGAGAGTGTAACAAGTGCATTAGTTATTCATTGGAGGGGTGGGTAGAGATCTCGGCTAGCACGCTGTTGGCCCAGCGTTCGAATCTCCGACTGGCCAATGAAGAATTAGAGGAATTTATTTCTGGTGATAGAAATTCATTTCTCGTCATAATGTGGTTCGGATTCCATAATAACCTGTATGTCCTGTTGCTAGGTAACCAGTTGGTTCTTAGCCACGTAAAATAAGTCTAATCCTTCGGGCCAGACCTAGGAGAGCTGTTAATCAGCTCAGTGGTCTGGTTAAACTAAGATATACTTAACAAGTGCATTGCTCTAGCATGTTTGCACAAAGCAGGTCCTGAAAGTCTTAAGAATCAAGCAAGTGGGAAGCATTTTCTCCAGGGGATATAAGGCAAAGTCAAGAGAGCCCAAACAATCCCTCCTTGCCTTCCTATGAGCTGACTGGTGTTACTGGGTGAAAGTGAAAAAGTGAGTCATATTACAGTAACAGGTGTGTGTGTGTGTGTGTGTGTGTGTGTGTGTGTGTGTGTGTGTGTGTGTGTGTGTGTGTGTGTGACTCTTGATTGCTAATACTTTTGCTCAACTCATCAACAAGTAGCTGGTTAAAGGCTTGACAGTTCTGAGCTGTGTCCTGTACAGTGCTGGAGCAGTTGTTGCCATGATGACTAGTATTTCCCAAGTTTCAGTTCCTACTCATGTCCTATTGTGTGGAAAGAGTGATCACAATACTGTAGCTGGTTCAGAGTCCACCACATCTATTAATGGTAAACCTCTTCTGGCCCTGGTGATGTTGACCCTATTATCAACAAGTCTCCTAGAAACCAAGTGATTCTCACTAAAGAAAACTTACCTTCCAAGCCACAGCAATGTTGCCACATCAATTCGTGCTGTCAGGCAAAAAGGGACAGGATGTCAGGTGTTAATGCTATCCAGTGTTATGAACCTCTGCTTGAGTAGTAACAAGGACAGGTCCCTCCACTCAAGGCAAGCATTTGTGTTTGGAAATCAGTAAGTTTGGCCTTGGATGGGAAGGACCAAAGCAGCAGAGTTTCCTTAATGAAATGAGGAAGATTAGCATAAATTTGCTCCCTCTGGGCCAAAACATGGTTTTGAGCTGGTTCCTTTCTCTACCACAATGTTGCCAACTACTAAGTAAGAAGGTGGCAAAAAATTTTTGGGATGCAACAGCAGTCAGGTAGGAAGATTGGGGGAGGGTTACATCCAAGAATGAATGAGGCTTCTTCACTACAGAGCCATATTGAGCACATTTATGGAAACCAACACCAAAGACTCATGTCCATGAAACACTGACATCCTAAAATGGCCATAAGGCCTTGCACTGCTAACACTTCCTACTTGGGGTAATAATTCCATCGAACAAAACAGAAAATAGGTGAAACACAAGGATCCCTGTAGTGAGAAGGTTTGTAGATATGGCAAAGCATGCCATGTAAACCTTTGCGTCTATGCCCTGGCATGAATATACAAAGCAAAAAAGCAAAGGATATCCAAATACATGCAATATTAAAAAATACTTGAAAACTTTACAGATGTACAAAAAAATGGTACTGGTGATTAGGAATACCTATGTTACTAGACAGAGCAAGACAAATGCTGAACTTAATCCAGCATCTGTACTCTTAACTATTTTGAACCAATATTTAGCTATAACTTATCCATATAATATATAAGATTAGTAAAAAAGTAAGAATAATACCACAAAATACAAATGTCAAATAACCAAACAAACTTTGCCCAAAACAAAACATGAATGCAGATTACATTTACAAACCCAAGACAAAGCTACCAAAGTACACAAAAAATTCGAAGGTGCTGGCAGAGTAAGGAAGCACTAAAAATGGAAAACATGCACTCTTAAAACTCAGAAAAAGCAGAAAAACCTTCAGCCAGAAAGAAGAAAAAGAAGAAACTGAGGATGCACAGACAAAATTGTAAAAAATGAGAAGGAAAATCAAGGCAAAATACTAATGGAAACTCAGGATCTGAAAGCACGCTTGCAAAACCTTTTAGCTACCACTTCTCTTTTTCCAAGAAAATTATATACCTTGGATTTTGAAGAAAACAGAAACTGAACTATACTATAAATATTTTTTGTGTAGACTAATTTCATTTAAACCAACCGTTGAAGAGCATAATATCCCCATTTGATTGCAACAGCAATTCAGGAAGGCAAGGAGAAATTAATTTCGGTGCTTCTTCATTAAACAATACAGATGTCAGGTGAGAAGATCGACCAACAGTTAATTTTCCAAGTTCTTCAAGGCCAGTTTTGATTCTCTGGTATGTGACCTGGAAAATAAAACCATGTAGGTTAACAGCTAAGTTTTTGTCTAAGGCCAAGTTCTGAAAATTTTTTATTTTATTCTACATATTATAATCCAAACATACTTAAAAAAAACATAAAAAATATATAAACAAACAAATTTCATTATTTTCTGTTTGTTAGTTGAGCTGTCAAGCTAAAACAGTTACATTTTTTAACTATGGAAAACTAGGTACAGTACACCACAATCTCACAACAGTGAAACTAGAATCCATAATATCAAGCTTTTCTGAATGAAGTTTGTTTAATGCTGTATTTAAATGATACCAATATACAGTACAACAAACAACAATTACTTGGCACTGAAGTCTTCATAAGTGAAGGTATACACTAGAAACTATTGCATTTTTCATCACCACCACCTCCAAAGTAGTTGCAACACCAAGAATCTCTCTAAAATTCCACCATTCACTTTCCCTGTACCGTATCTTCAACAGAAATCTAGCCTCTCATCTCACTGTTTTCATCCAAGTGGGTCTGGATCTTCATCCTTTACAGACTCTTTCTGAAGTGGTGCAAATAACATCCAAGCAATCTCACCTTTCATTATTATCTCATCTACATGTGGTACTTCCATAGTTTCCCTTATGGCATAATTCTTCACTCTATCCAGCCATCTGACTCACAATATTCTTCTTCACGCATCATTCTCAAAGCAACAAAGTCTTTCAGATATATTTTTATTGCCATACCACAATTTGTCCTTATAGCGATAAAGATCATACTAAACTAATGCAAAATCTTACCTTAGTATGTAATTTTAGTCTATTCCAAATATTATTAATTGTTTTTCCTACCCTTTTCAGTGTTACCCTAAATTCTAACTCAACGGAACATGTATAGAACATCAGTGCCCCAAAACTTTGAAAGATTCAAGCCAATTAGTCTTTTTTTCTTCTTGTTGCTGTCCTCATTACTTCTGTTTTTCTTCTAAATATATCTCTAGATATATGATGCATTTTATTAAGCAAGTTTTTACAGTCTTACAGTTTCTTGGCAAATAAGACAACATTATCTGTGTACTACAGGTCTGTCAAGTTTCCATCGTTACTCCAATCTAAATCTTATCTTCCATCTCCAACCATTTTTTTGTCAAGAAATCTTTGAAAAGGGTGAAATAACATACCCTTTGTAGCACCCGACTATTTGCTGCAAATTCACTTGACAAGATTGCAACAACCTCAACTTTGCATCAGTTTCATTAATGGATAACTTCCATTAGTTTTATATATTTAATGGGAATACTATGTACTGGTCTTCGGACACTATAAAATGCCTTCTTATAATCAATGAATGCCATTAGAGGATTCCATGCACTGCTGCAAAACTTGGCTGAACATGAAAATATAGTAAATTTGCAAAGTAATTTGTATTTTTCCTAACATACAAAACTGAAGTTCTTTACATTATGATAAGCTTGCAGTCGCAAGCTGGAACAGCCATTAAAAACTTACTGACAAGATAGTTATCTATCAACAGGTAGGGGGAAGCCCTGCCCACGTGTCAGTTTGCACTCCACTTTGCCTTCAGTCCAGGTGCCAAATGAGGCAAGTGACTGAGGTGGGCTGTTATGTACAGAGCTTCACATTTGTATGTTAGGAAAAATACAAATTACTTCTAAAACCTGCTATTTGTCCCTACACAAATACAAACCTTCATTCTTTTGCATTAGGAGATTTACCCATTGGTGAGAGGAATTCTGGGTGCTCATTGAACTGACTGGTAGGATCGTCACACCTGGGATGTCCCCCTTCTAGTCCAACAGGAGCAAAGAAAGGGATCCAACAGCTCTAGCATACTGCCCATATGGGATGTGCAGTTGCTAGACTTCTGGGCCATTAAGTAATGGGTTTGTAAGCAAACCCATTATGCTGGAAAAACTCAGGTAATTAGTCAGAAACAAAAAACCAGCTAATGACACTCAACGGGTTTGTATGTCTAACCCTTTCTCCCCTTGTCAAGCGAGAAGGTAGGAGTTGCATCCTTATACACTATGACAAAATTAAAGGACTAGTGCCATGTTACATAGCTTACCTGCACAGCTTGTCCATCCAGAACATACTCAGCTGAGCCTCTGACTCTCTGACCTATGAGAGAGAGAAAAGGAAAAAGAAAGAGAGGGAACCAGTCACTCATGCACACTCTCTCTCTCTCTAGCTCACCAATACCTTAGATAAGGTGCTACCTGCCCCATTAACCCTTAAATGCTGAGCCTCTATTTACGAAAGTGTCTGTCGTATGCCGGTGGAGTTCGGGAGTTAGCGCTGAAGCGGAAAAAAACTTTTTTTCAAAAAATCACAGCACGCTTAGTTTTTAAGATTAAGAGTTCATTTTTGGCTCCTTTTTTGACATTGCCTGAAGTTTAGTATGCAACCACCAGAAATTTAAAAAAATATCATTATCATATATAAATATTGAAATATATGACCGAAAAAAAAATTTCATATATAATGGTTAAAGCTAATGAGTTAATTTTTTTCTTTGTATTGTACACTAAATTGCGATAATTTTGGTATATAACAAATTGTAAAATGGTCAAAGCAACACAGAGAAAATATTATCACAAAAGCTAATGCGCGGACATAAAAAAAGTTTTTTCAAAAATTCACCATAAATCGAAATATTGTTTCAATTTGTTGCAAAATGAAGGTAATTGATTGAATATTACTAGACTAAATTGCAGTTTTCGACCATTTTCGAGTTAAAGTTGACCAAAGGTAGAATTTTTTCTATTTATCGTGATTTATATGAAAATATTTCAAAACTGATAAAAGCTACAACCATGAGTTATTTTTTGTTGTATCCTACATGAAATTGTGCACATTTTCATATATAAAACTTTATGTAACGACTAATATAAAACGGTGCAAACATTGACAAAGTGACGAAAGAATTTCTGAGATGTTCGCCGAAAGTTACGACGCGGACATAAAAAAGTTTTGTTCAAAAATTCACCATAAATTGAAATATTATGCTAGAGACTTCCAATTTGTTGCCAAATGAAGGTAAATGATTGAATATTACTAGAATGTAATGTTTTAGCTTACAATTGCATTTTTCAACCATTTCGGTCAAGTCAAAGTTGACCGAAGGTAAATTTTTCACATCATGATTTATATGAAAATATTTCAAAACTGATAAAAGCTACAACCATGATTTATTTTTTTGTATTCTACATGAAATTGCGCACATTTTCATATATAAAACTTTATGTAACGACTAATATAAAACGGTGCAAACATTACGACTAAGTGACGAAAGAATTTCTGAGATGTTCGGCCGAGTTACAGCGTGCAGACGTAAGGAAAAAGTTTTTTTAAAAAATTCACCATAAATCAAAATATTGTACTAGAGACTTCCAATTTGTTGCAAAATGAAGGTAAATGATTGAATATTACTAGAATGTAAGAGTTTTAGCTTACAATAGCGTTTTTCGACCATTTCGGTCGAGTCAAAGTTGACCGAAGATTGAAATTTTGACACATCATGATTTATATGAAAATATTTCAAAACTGACAGAAGCTACAACCATGACTTATTTTTTGTTGTATTCTACATGAAATTGCACACATTTTCATATATAAAACTTTATGTAACGACTAATATAAAACGGTGCAAACATTACGACAAAGTGACGAAAGAATTTCTGAGATGTTCGGCCGAGTTACCGCATGCAGATCTAAGGAAAAAGTTTTTTTCAAAAATTCACCATAAATCGAAATATTGTACTAGAGACTTCCAATTTGTTGCAAAATGAAGGTAAATGATTGAATATTACTAGAATGTAGGTGTTTTAGCTTACCATTGCGTTTTTCGACCATTTTGGTTGAGTCAAAGTTAACCAAAGGTAGAAATTTTGGCACATCATGATTTATATGAAAATATTTCAAAACTGATAGAAGCTACAACCATGACTCATTTTTTGTTGTATTCTACATGAAATTGCATACATTTTCATATATAAAACTTTATGTAACGACTAATATAAAACGGTGCAAACATTACGACTAAGTGACAAAAGAATTTCTGAGATGTTCGGCCGAGTTACAGTGTGCAGACGTAAGGAAAAAGTTTTTTCAAAAATTCACCATAAATCGAAATATTGTACTAGAGACTTCCAATTTGTTGCAAAATGAAGGTAAATGATTGAATATTACTAGAATGTAAGAGTTTTAGCTTACAATAGCGTTTTTCGACCATTTCGTTTGAGAAATTATTTTTAAGAAGGCTTGCGAGTGGCCTAGAACGGGTAAACAAATCATAAAACTGCAAATTAGATTTACAGTACAGGCAGTCCCTCGGTTATGACAGACTTGGCTTAATATGTTCTGAGCTTACGACGCTCTTAAACTATATTCATAAAAGATTATTTCCCAGGTTGCAAGGCATGTTCCAGGGTTATGACACAAACGATGCCAATCTGATGGAAGAAATATGGCTTCAAAACTGCAAACTGGTCAAAATTTGGAGGTTATTTTGATGGGAAAAAAAAAATGCAGGTATGTCATTTTCAAGACACCCAAAGGACCTGTCTGTTCCTACATACTACAGTAAACCCCCCGTATTCGCGGGGAATGCACACCACACCACCCATGAATAGCTAAAACCCGCGAATACTTAGAACCCTTCTAAAAACACTTAGAACTGCCTATTTTGATAGTTCAAACAGACATAAAACAAACTGAAAATGCTTATACAGGTATTATCCTACTTACGATGGGGCGATGGGGTTAGGTTACAAAAAAAAAATATCTTGTTGGAAAAAACGTAAGAAATACCAAAACGTATCTCGAACATAGCCTAGCCTACACTAGGGTATTTGGTGCCATGCACAGTGAACCCCAGTATTCGCAGGGGATGTGTACCACAACCCCCCACGAATAGCTAAAATCCGCAAATACTTAAAACCCCTCTAAAAACACTTAGAACTGCCCAATTTGATGGTTTCAACACAAGAAAAACCCTGTAAAAATGCTTATACCTGAGTATTTTAATAATTTTATCACAAAAAGTGCATTTACTCATGAAAATCGTATGAAAATACAGTAATTAGTGAATATTTCTTACTGAAAAATACTGCGAATGGGCAAATTTTCTGCAAAAAATGGGTATATATGTTCCACAGAGACACCCGGGAATGCGTGAGAGTGTGAATACTGTATACATATATGGTAGCCTAGCCTACACTATAAAGTATACTCTATACAGTCATACTCCGAACTTATGCGAGGTTAGGTTCCAGAATCCCTCGCGCAGGGTGAATTTTCGCGTAAGTTTGGCATGGTCTCTAAAAAGGCTAATAAATGCTTATTTTTAAAAAGTTTAAACACTAAATATGACGCTAATCATGCTCCCAAATTATTAAGTTAACTTTTAAATGAAATTAAAGTTGCTGTAATTTCATTTAAAAGTTAGCTTAATACATTACAGGTACCCTTAAAAAAGAGAAATAAATGGTTGACATAAAAACTGAGACTTGAAAGAGAATTTCTCTCTCTCTCTCTCTCTCTCCCTCCCCTCCCAACCGATCTATTTTTAGAATCGTCTCAACCTCTTTTTAACAACTTTATTCTGTGTCTCTTTCTCTTTGTTCTGAAATGCTTTTTCATGAACAAACCGTGTTTTACACTTTCACTAACACAACTCTTAGTTATTATGTCTCTATGTTTTAGAACAGTGGTCTTCAAACTTTTTCAGACCATGGCCCACTTTAGGCATTTCCAAATATTCATGGCCTACTGCCCTTCAGATTTAGCATATAAATTATGTTCATAATAAAACATACGATACCAGGTACTTAAGGAACTTTATTACATTTTCTTAACATGCTCAAACAGAATTTTCATAGATGCATTATATGGTAAATGTATCTAAGAAATTTTCAAGAAAGTTAAATTTAATAATCCAGAAATCAATGACTGAACTTTGATTATTGTAAATAAAAGTCATATACTGACCTTACGGCTTGAAACATGGCCAAAAGATCATACAACGCAACTTCTCTGCTGTTCATGGTAACCACTGACTCAGGTAAGGCAGCTAATGAGATGGATGTACTTGTTTCATATCTACAAGCTTATCAAATCGGGGGAGAATTGTGGACAAGGCACATCGCATGTCATCCTCCACCTCTAAGCGGTTTCTTGCTTTTGTTTTGATTTGAAGTAAGGGAGAGAAAGCCTGATTTCTCGCTACAATTCTAGGGTAGACCTACTTGAGCCCAGAAGTCCTGTACAGAGAGCTCTTTTTGCAAACACTTTATACCAGAATCAGATTTCATTTCCAAGTATTCCTCTTGGTCAGGGTCTGCACAGAATCTGGCTCAATATTAAATGGATCTGCTATAAATGACAGATCTATGGACTCAAGATCAGGGAAGTATCTGGAAAATTCTTGACCCAAATTTTGAAGGTGGTTGATTATTTCATTTTGGAAACAAGGATCTAATTCTTTTTCACCGTCAACAACTTCACAAAAATTCTTGAACATTGCAAAATTACGGCATTAATTTTCCTAACCCAGTTCTGGATCTTAGCAATGAAGATATATAATGAGTCAACAAAATGAATTACAGTTTTGTCTTTACACTGAAGTTTCAGATTTTTATTTCTTTTGTTTTTATTTTATTTTCTTATTTTTATATAGTTAATTTATTTTTATTATAATCTAGTTAAATGTCCGTGGCCCACCTGAAAACCAGGCCATGGCCCACCAGTGGGCCATGGCCCACAGTTTGAAGATCACTGTTTTAGAACATATTTGCAACACTAACGCATTTACACTTCGTAGATGATACAGGTCAAATTAGATCAATTTAAACTATCTACTGTACAGGTAAAGACATACAGAGAATTAATAAGATGTAAAAATGTGAGCACTAACTATGTCTAGAGAGAGAGAGAGAGAGAGAGAGAGAGAGAGAGAGAGAGAGAGAGAGAGAGAGAGAGAGATAAGGGTTGTCCTTACTTAAGAGTGAAATCATTTATCAATTATTACGAGAGAGAGAGAGAGAGAGAGAGAGAGAGAGAGAGAGAGAGAGAGAGAGAGAGAGAGAGAGAGAGAGAGAGAGAGTTATTCTTACGTTAGATATCAAAAGATGGAAATTCAGTATTAAACTAACTATTAAATGAAATTAAGGTTACTGTATTTTCATTTAAAAGTTAGCTTAATACATTACCGTTAAAGAAGAAATAAATGGTGTAACTCTCTCTCCCATTCTGCCGATCTATTTTTAGAAAACTTCTCAACCTCGTTTGTAAAAAATTCTTTATTCTGTCACTTTCTCTTTGTTCTGAAATGCTCTATGTTCTGAAATGCTCTATGTCTCTATGTTTTAGAACGGCGCATTTACAGTTTGTAAACGGTACAGGTAAAATTAGATCAATTCAAAATTATCAACTGTACAGTTAAAGACATACAGAGAAACAGTGCTGTAATACGTTAGGTTGGCTAAGAGAGAGAAGAGAGAGAGAGAGAGAGAGAGAGAGAGAGAGAGAGAGAGAGAGAGAGAGAGAGAGAGAGAGAGAGAGAGAGTTACAAGAAAAATTTGACCACTGATTTGCAACACTCCCCTCCTTGTCAAGTTAAATGACATGTCTGACAGCTTTTGCCTTCACCTCCTTCTTACAAAAGATGAGGGAAGAATTTGTTCATTCAAAATAATACGAATTTTGTAATTACAGTTTTATTATTATTATTATTATTATTATTATTATTATTATTATTATTATTATTATTATTATTTTAAAATTAGTACTTATTATTAGGTAAAAAGTTTATCATACAAATAAACATGCCTGTATACATGTACCATAAAAATTCATCTAACTAAAAGAGAGAGAGAGAGAGAGAGAGAGAGAGAGAGAGAGAGAGAGAGAGAGAGAGAGAGAGAGAGAGAGAGAGAAATTATTACTTTTAATAATATTTAATGTTATTTAATTTACACATAAAAGCTTGACAACTTATAAATTACATAAAAAAATTAAACAAAACACTTTTGCTGGGTTTCTCAGTGTTCGCAAATGTTCGCGTGTCTGAAAAACTCGTGTATGTCCATTAGTTCCAATGAAAAATTCGTGTGTCTGTGAATTCGTGCAACTCGAATCGTGCAAGTTCGAGGTATTACAACATACATGGTATAGTAATAATTAATATCAGCTAATTCTGGAGGTTCATGCAAGGTGACTTATGCTAATTCAGTGCAAAGAGAAATTGAATAACAAGAATTTGCTTAGCCTACACTATGGTACATTGTATAAATATACGGTAGCATAGCCTATATTATACTGCACTCTATATTCACATATTGTATTATACAAACGTCAACATAACTGTAATGATGGAAATCCTTCTTTTGAATTAATGACAATACCCTTCATAACTGGTGGACTGGAAAAACAAATTGGTTTTCATCTTATCAATAACTTGAATTAACCACTCGAAATTGAGATTGTCCATGATCGAGTGTGCGTAAGTTCAACTAAGTGCGTAGTTGCATAAGCTCAACTTGCACTGTTCAGGACGTGTTTGGCGACTTGAGAGGGGAAAGGAATGTAGCTCCCCTTATTTTCAGTTGAAATGCCATATTTCTCCCTTGTAAAAGGTGTGCACATATCTTAGTTTATATTGTACATGTTGCCATAACACTTAATAGTGTTCTTGTGTATCTTTACCTTGATGTAACAGCAAATTACCGAGGGTTGTTATGGTAATGTTACGTAAATTGCACCATGATGAGCTTGCATGTGGTTGCAGTGCCACCAACTGTAGGCTAAGATGTGCGATATTCTTCCATAATTTTACGACATATCAATTCTCGAGTTAAATTCCACCTGTTATGCATGAAAAGCTGTATAACAGGGAACCAGTATAGGGCATTCGTATTACAGGGAACCAGTATAAGGCACCTGTACAAGAACCAGTATAAGTACCCATTTAAGAACCAGTTCTAACAGTTATGGAAGGAACATTAGGAATAAGTTGTTTACACCATGTAACCTACTATGAAGCATTAAACAACCCGCGGGAATCAGCGTTTCCCTCAACCCTAACTGCAAAATGAAGATTCGTCCGTCTACGACGTCAAGTACCAGTTCAAGCTAAGAGTAGTCCGGGGTTTATTAACCTAGGCCGGTGTGTTACACTTGTTTTAGCCTATGCCCAGGAATGAGTTGTTATGCATAGGCTAGTCTGAGTTAATTGTCCTAAAATGAATGGTAGCCTCCAAATGTAAGCCAGGACGATTGACATAGCAAGCCACTAGTAGTAATAACATTATAATTAAACAAAAAACAAATACAGGTATGACATAACGAATATGCATCTTTTAAAATGTAATGCCTTAATTCACTGTATTCAATAATATTGTATATATTCCTATACTGCTTTTGTATTATAAATTGCGGTTGCAGCGATCAATGTTTTGGTTTGAAAATCGCTTTTCTTGCTTCTAGTTAGCATAAATGAATCTCTAAATACTTAAATATATTTATATGGGAGCAAGGTTATTTTTCATTATATGAAGTATCTTTAAATCGAAATATAACTAAAATACATCTCGTTGTGAAATTAATTTATCTATTTTTTCGTTAATAGATGATGACGATGGCCGTTTGGGGGTGTTTGTTTTGTATAAAAATATTCAAGATTCCGTTCACTATTTTCACTTGATTTCATCATAATACGAGCTTTATGTATTTATCGTTTATCAGCATAAAAATAACAGTAGTGTGTTCTTTCATGCCCAGTAGTTATGATTAAAATACTCTCTCCAATTTTAATTACGATCGAGTTTCATCCATGTTGCCGATGCATGATAATTTACAGTATAGTAATTAGCAGCTTAAACATTGTTTTCTCAGCTTCAGATACAACTTGCAGCTTAAATTTAGTAGTATACTTCCTTGACGATTTTTTATCCATATCGAAAAAGGGTATGATGTAAAAATATATCAGTCCTATTCTACTTAACGTCATTTGTGCTATAAGCTATGGTAATCGTTTATTATCGTACAATGGTTGAAATACCAGGTAAACAGCTGTTATTATCCAATTCGGTTATAAGCAAAACAACAGTTTCTTGGTCGGTTGTTTATGGCTGTACGCATTTCTGCAAGAGTATAACGTTACTAACAATACTTTTATCATTCTCTTTTACTTTTTAACTAGAAGATGGGATAAAGAGATGGGATAAAAATTGTCTATAGTAATTTGGTGTCTCTCACTGCTTGATTATGCTACTGCCTGCGCCCGCGCGAATTTTAAAAACATTTTATAAATAATATTGTCTATCGGTATTAACTGCTTACCCCATTGCAAAATCAAATTATCGTAGCTGGAGCATTACCTGGGTATTTTAATAGTTTTATCACAAAAAGTGAATTTAGTCATGAAAATGAGATAAGTAATTAGTGAATATTTCTCAGTGAAAAATACCGTGAATGGGCAAATTTTCCACAAATGATAGGTAGATACGTTCCACAGAGAAATCTGTGAAAATGTAAGTCCATGAATTGTAAGATCATGAATACAGGGGGTTTACTGTAATCCCAGCTCCAGCCCAATTCAGTTAACCCTTGTATTAGCGGGGGATGTGTACTGCAACGCCCACCCCCCACTGCCGAATAGCTAAAATCTGTGAATATAGTACTTAGAACCCCTCTAAAAACACTTAAACTGCCTATTTTGATAGTTTAAACACAAAAAAAACTCTAAAAATGGTTATACCTGAGTATGTTAATAGTTTTATCACAAAAAGTGCATTCAGTCATGAAAATGATATGAAAATACAGCAATTAGTGAATATTTCTCAGTGAAAAATACCTCGAATGGGCGAATTTTCCACAGTGAGTCTGCAAATAGTGAGACCGCGAATATGGGGGGTTTGCTGTACTCTTAGAGAGTTGGGATAGAACTGCATCCCTTCTCTGTAGAATTAGGTTGGACCACAAGTTTTCATTCTGGTGGGAAGTTAAGTATACCTTAGTTTAACCAGACCACTGAGCTGATTTAACAGCTCTCCTAGGGCTGGCCCGAAGGATTAGATTTATTTTACATGGCTAAGAACCAACTGGTTACCTAGCAACGGGACCTACAGCTTATTGCGGAATCCAAACCACACTATAGCGAGAAATGAATTTCTATCACCAGAAATAAATTCCTCTTATTCTTCATTGGTTGGTCAGAGATTCGAACTCGCGAGGTAGGTCCTACCACCAGGAGTTTGACTCCCTAATAAGAAGGACAGAGACTCTAGGAGTGAAGGCGACTGAGAGAGACACCAGGCACCAAGAGTGTCAGATCTGGGTCTACCTGCTTAGTTGGTAAAGCACCTGAGTTGGGAAGGTAATATTTCCTCTGACAGTTTAGAGGTGGAGGAAGTAACTTACCAGACCAGTTGGACCTAAGTGAATCATCTTGCTTTACTGGCAGCCACAATTCCTTCCCTAGTTCACTGTGCTCCCTGGATCAGCCTAATAACCTGGTGGAACTGCCTCTGTAGTTCAGGCGTATCAGAGTCCTGTGGTAACTGGCCCTTGGGCCCCTCTGGATCCCAGATCTCCTGAGCTAATCCCTCTGCAGGGGAGGGAAACAGTAAGTTTACTTGTGAACGGAGGTTCTGGAGTGGGAGGCGAGACCTTCCGACTCGCCACTGGTAGCTAACACAACCCCCGAAACCCCCAAGAGGCATGAGCCCCAAACCATGCCCCCTGGCGGAGCTATCAGAGACGAGCGGGTTGACTCGGCAATAGTAGACACATTTTTGAAGTTGTAATAGAACAAAAATAACGCAGAAGTGGTTGAGTTTTACCTTAGGCTGTTCAAGATATGAAGGAATTACTGTAAAGGTGCAAATTTGTTGATCAAAAAGGTCTTTTTTACTAGTAAGGTCAATCTTCTTGTGCTGTTTAGGTTGATATATACACTGAAAATTCTGCAGTTAGTTTGTTTTCTGTGGAAAAGTAGTAATTGTATGTATATATTCTTGTATATATAACCTCCTGGTACATGGTCTTCTCGGCTCACAGGGGTAGGGTTGGAGGGTGACCCAGACTTTGAGTCCGGAAGGTCTCGCCTCCCACTCCAGAACCTCCGCTCACAAGTAAACTTACTGTTCTGGAGGAGGCGGCTTCAACCTTCCGGACTCGCCACTGGTAGCTAGACAGATGCTTCAGGGGGCTTGAAGATGAAGTCCAGCGACTACTGCATCAAAAGCCCCCTGCAAGCCGAGGAGAGCATAGTACGAGCTGAAGACCGAGTCGCTTCTCCAATTCATTCTAGACATAATTTCTTGCATAGATACACCCTGATATAGCAGTCTTGATGAAGCTTGACCCCTTATTGAGTGGAAATTAGTAGACTGTTTCGTTGCATTTGGGTCGGCTCTGAAAATGCACTCCTAAAAAGTTGTCTCATCTTTTGTAAAGTCATAATCTTGAAGTGTTCATCTAGCCATATGTGGTCTTTCCTGTCTATGTTTCTTTCCATACAGACTTTGTTTTGTATACCAGATAAAAGTTCAATTGTCTGACTGGACATATTTTTGGTCTGTTAGGAAGCTTCCTAAAGCTGATCTCTATTGGCGTATAGTTGTTCTTTTGGTTTTTGGCCATGAAGGCAGGGTGGTTCCGTAAGACAATGTGTTCTGGGGTGAAGGTGCTCCTGGAAATGCAGAGATTGTTAAATTGATTTGCTCTTAGAGGGCAAGCTAAGGCTACTAAAAATAAGGTTTTCTGTGTCAGTAGTAGGATAGAGTCATCTCTTGTAGTGTTGAGGAAGGAGATTACTTTGTCTAGGTCCCAGCCAGGGAACTGGTGAGTGTTGCTAGGCTTCCTTCTATTAACCCCCGATATCATTGCTTTGACATATTTGTCTTCTGCAAGATAGTAACCTGGGAAATATCCCGACAAGATAGGACCTAAAGCTGCTCTGTAGCTCTTCAGGGTGTTGTAAGACAGTCCCTTGTCTATAAGGTGATTGAAAAATAAAATAATTGCTAACAGGGGAAATATGTTGTCCCTTCCATACTTTTTGTGAATGAAACTTTTAAAAATATTATATAGGTTTTCATACTTGTGCATGGAGCTGTCCCTCAAGCTGATAGTAATTTTGGAGCAAACCTCAGGAGGAAAGACATTTGGGAGCTGGTCCTTTAAATTTTGAAGGCGATCAAAGTTGATTGGAGCTTTGCTGAGGGTGAGATACAATCCCTGAGAACTATCTGGTAGTCTTCGATCTTCACAGTATATCGTTTGTGCTGCTTCAAGACTGACCTCACTAATGGGATCCATGGTTCTGTCCCCTGCGATATGGTACAGAAAAGCATGTTATTATTGCATTCCTTATAGATTTTAAAGGCTACTTTGTGTAGTAGGAATCCTGGTGGAAAGGCGTAGAGAGGTGTTGATCCCTTCCAGCTAATCGCAAGTGCATTATTGCTGATGGCTTCTTGGTTGGGAAGAGATGAACAAAACTTTTTGCACTTTGTGTTGAAGCCATTTGAAAATAGATCTATTTCCGGGGTGAAATTGAAGTCTGAACATATTAAGGTGAATAAACTGTCACTGAGGCAAGTTTCTGTGTGAATGGATCCCAGGTCTCTGGAAAGTGAGCCTGCAATGGTGTTACTCCCCTGATCCATATGGAATTTATCTGTATGTTGTAAACCTTTATAATGCCTAGTATTTTCCTTAAGAGTTCATGAGCTAACTTGTTTCTGATACTACCCTGCTTCCTTAGCCAACTATTAGTAACCTTTGAATCAACATGTATTAAAACTACTTTATTGTATAACCTTGTACTGAAGTGTTCCAAAGAATAAAAGCAAGCTAATAACTCTTTTACATTAATATGAAGGGAGGATTCTTCATGTGCCCAAGTTCCATTTATTGAGTTTATTTTACCTGCTATTACTAATGCTCCTCCCCAACCCTGGTTGGAAGCATCTGTGAAAAGTTCTGCATCTATTTCTGTTTTTGGAATGTTAATCTCTCTGTACAGTTGTCTCTGTTCCCAGGGCTTTAGGTATTTTTTGAAGGAGTGTGGAATGATTTTGTACCTGAATTAAAATAACTGTGGTATCTGTGGAGATATTTAAGATGGAACCTTCCCAGCTTGTATAGGAAGCACTGAAATTTAATGCTCCAATTAACATTTGATATGAATGAAGGTCAGATTTAACAGAGTTGGAGAAAGCTTTGGCCAATTTGATACACTTCTCTATGTTTTTCTGAATGGGTTTCATGGTTTTCTTAACCAGATTGTAATGCACCCCTAAAAATTCAATTCTTTGAGTTGGTTCAATTGTGGATTTCCTAAAAGAGATATTCCATCCTAAGTCTGATAAGATCCTAATGACTAGCTGAATGTGATTTTTACATGTGAGATAATCTTTTGCTAATATAAGAATGTCATCAAGATAGTTGAATATTAGGATGTTATGTGTAGTTCTAATGTGCTTGATCACCGTGTACATTATCTTTGAAAAAATATAAGGCGCTGTCTTTAGTCCGAAGGGTACCACAGTCCATTTGAACTTCCTTTTACCTAGTTTAAAGGTTAGAAATTTCTGGCTACTTGCATGTAATGGAATGTGCCAATAAGCATCTTTAGGTCTAGTTTGCAGGCCCAAGAGTTTAGATGTAGATAGGAAATATTGAATTAGCCTTGAGCATGGTAAAGAAAGGTTTTCTTATCATGGTGTTAAGCACCTTCATGTCAAAGATTAGTCGACTGTTCCGTCTGGTTTTAATTTAAAGAATAGTGTGATTGGAGTAGTAAAAGGAAGTTCTGGGGATCTGCTCTATGACTCCTAGTTTTAACAGTCTATCACATTCTGTTTCCAAAATTTTCCGCTTGTTAGCTGAATAAAATCTATTTTTACCTACCCTTTTAATGATCTCTGGGCTTTTAGTTTATTATTAAATGGAATTCTCACCCTTCACTGAAAATTTTACAAGCAAAAGTGGCATTAGGAAGCTTTCTCCAACTATTAATATTCATTTGTAGTGACTTACCTATCCTGTTTTCTGGGGGGGTCTGGGAGGAGTTATACATTGAGTTTGAGGGCCCAGGAGGCAAGGTCTCTTGTCTTCCATCCTTCTTTAAAGCATTTGGCCCAATGTCATGGTGGTCTGGTGCTGAGCAAAGCTCGTTATTATCTGGTGCTGAGCAAAGCTCATTAACAACTGGTGCGGAGTAAAACTCGTTATCAACTGGTGCGGAGTAAAACTCATGGTCTGGTGCTGAGTAAAACTCATGGTCTGGAGCTGAGTAAGCATTTTGGTCTGGTGCCAAGTTGCTTATTGTGCACTGGTGCATTAAAACTGGTGCTGAGCATGGCTCAATTTCTTGGATGGAGAAAAATTTATTTGTCTTTTTTTCTTTGGCTCCTGAATTATTCGCTTGTCCATTTTGGAATCTCCCCCTCTGAACCCACCTCTTCTATTACCTCTTCTAAGTGGCCGAGACTTGAAGCCAAAGCTAAAGTTATTTTGGGACCTCCCTCCTTTGGGGAAATTGTACCTTCTTCCTGAAATCTGCCACCAAAGTTGAATCTCCTACCCCTGAAATTTGCTGCCCCTCCTCTGAGGAGGGGACCCTTACGAAAGCAGGCAGCAATGGCAGTTTTTTGGTCTTCAGTTATATTCCAAATTTCTCTAATGTCTGCTTTGATTATGAGATCTCTCATCTCTTCCTTGAGGTATCTAGGAAGTGCTCTACTTCTAAAATTCCTTATCAAATTTTTACTAAGTCTATGTTCCTTCTCAAAGGACCAATAATAATCTTGGACAGGAACTCAATGTCATTTACTTTAGAGGGATATACTATGTGTGCCAGTGCTGCATGCCCTTGAAAGGCGGAAATACTCATCTTAATATTTTCTATGTCATAGAAAAATTTCCTCTTGTGGCTATCATCAAATATTTTACCTTCAGGCCAGAAATTCAACTTTGGAGTATTGATCAATTTAAAAAAGTCTGAGAACTCCTTATTTTGACTACTAACAAAGAATTTATCCAGATTATCACTATGGCCTTCACTGAAAGTTAAAGCTAATAATGAGTTGTTCAAAAGAATTTTCCCTTCTCTGTGAAAAGATGGTTCAGCTTTGAAATTGGTGGAAATATATGAAGGAATGGGTTTATGGAAGGTAAGAAGGTTGAAATCTCGTAATCATTTTCATCTTCGTTATTGTAAAAGGAAAAGAGGTTTAAATTTGCACTTTCAGGTAACTCAGGTGATCGTCTCGAGCACTTAGTAGGTGGGGGGCCCTCATTCTTCTTAGCAGGTGAACCACTTCTGCCGAGATGAATGTGTTATTGTATCAGTGATTTATTTTCCATAATTTAATTTCAATTTTTTGTTCAACAGGTCTAATGAATATGGACAGCAGCAGACCTAGAAGGCTGAAGTCAACAATGGGGTTTCACGACTCAAATAGCCCTCTTAGGTTAATTCAGGACCTTATTTAAGTGAATATGTTAGGTTTAGTTCTGTTATTATTGACATAATCTAGACCTGCCTCATATGTTGTCCTTTGCAGATCGCCCCCCAGTGCCTAGGCTAATGTCGATAGGTTGAAAGTGGGAATTGTGAACCCAAACGGCCTAACTTACCTGTGGTCTAGCCTACTACTAGTTACTATTAAGCTGCGGGTTTTTGAGTGTCAGGCAAGCACTTAGTTTTGTATACCTAGTAATAAGTTTCTTTATCCCTTGGAGCATTTAATTGGTTTCCTCCTATTATTTAAAGTTGTAATCATGCATTGCTTAAGCTACTTACGCTATGTTCGGAAATGGCTGCTCGAACCTTTCAAAATAACAACTTACGTATGTGGGCCGCCATTTGCACTGATGACGCCACAAGTCCAATTCGCTGCTTTCCATATGACGTTTCGTTTGTAAACAAAATTTAAAACCTTACCCTTTCTGAATAATTTTCATGAGAGTTTGATTCTGTTGGAGTAACATATTAACAATGTCAGAATTTGAAGGTATATCACTTCCTGCAGTCGATTGTGGACGTTTTTTGTTGTTGCCTACATCCTCCTCCTCGGAATCTTCGCTATGCCGATGAACCTCCACGGAAGTAAGAGTTTGCCTCTCCATAATTTGGGAGTGGAATGAGATATTACACTAGGTGCTGGGAGCAAATTTGTGAGAACTGGCAAACCGAAGTTTAAGCAGCGGGAGGGATAAGAGGAGAACCTTCTCTGCCAAGTCAACTTCAGAAATGTGTCTACTATTGCCGAGTCAACCCGCTCGTCTCAATAGCTCCCAGGGGCGTGGTTTGGGGCTCATGCCGCCTCTTGGGGGTTTTGGGGGTGTTAGCTACCAGTGGCGAGTCCGGAAGGTTGAAGCCTCCTCTCCGGAACTCATCAGTCCTCTAAAGATAGTTCCACCGTCAGGCATATTATCTGTCCAGTCCTAGGCCTACCAGGCTCGTAAACCTTCATGGACAGACTGGACTGGGAGCGCAAACAGTCCCTGTCACAGTTCATGGACCTGTACGATCCCCTCCTCTCAGAAATACCCAAAGAGGTAGAAGGGACAGGTGAATGGTCCCTGGCAACCACAAACAATCAAGAAAAGATCATGGCCTTCTCTGGAGAGTGGGACTGTGGACAGTTGCCTCACCACAGTGATGACATCCTCACAAGTTGAAAAGAGCGGTCCTGCTCACGCAAATGTGGGCTGGGACTGTCCCTCGAACATGCAGAAGCCTTATTAGTGGTTGAAAACCTCCCCTTACTGTGTCTGGGTGATCCACTGGAGCTGGTAGAATTACATTCATGGGACACCTGGACTGCCCGTGTTGAAGAGCAGGAGAGGGGCGAGATTTTGCCTGCATGATCCTTCCTTACCTTCTCTTGCTAGGACATGCTAGCAGTGGGTTGCAGATTTATGGTCTGTGATCCCTGACTGAACTTTCCATTCGTGCTGATCGGACCAGTCTCAGCACCCCTAGGTCTGGGGGCACCAAGGGTAGCAGTTGCATCCTTGCAAAAGGCAACAGGTGCAGCGGTATGGGTAGTAATGCTAATGAGAGCCCTGGCACTCATCTTCGCAGATGAAGACCAACTACTGGAAGACTTACAAGACTTCCTGGGGAGAGACAGCAGTGTTCTTCCTCTTCTACTTACTGGTATTAGAGTTGAAGGGAAGGAGGCAGAAGCACCGGATGAAGACAAAGACGAAGCAGACGATGATGATGACTTCATCCTTCGCTTCTTCTCCAGAGCAACTGAGATCAAAGCTGTAGACACAGATCGCAAAACCACCCCCAACTCCTAAGGATGCATTACTGAAGGGGAGTGAGGAGCAATGGCAGATGTGGAAGCAGTGAGAGAGCCAGTAGGGATGGTGACTGTCAAAATCATCACAATCACCAATGTTGTAGTAAAAAAGAGTCACCACAGCAGGAGAGAGGCGACTCAACACTGCCTTAACAATGGACTCCCCTGACATCCCCAGGGATGGCCATGACTGCCTGAGTTTCTCAGTCTCCTCAACCTGAAAGAACAGTCCATTTAGTCAACAAGTCTTCCTTCTGCCCAATGTGTCTGCCAGAGGAAGAATCTCCCTCCGAGAGAAACAAAGCCTCAAACAAAGGGACAGAGTGAACATCCTCTCATTCTCGCTGGCTCTCCACCCAATGATAAGTAGGAGTCAGAGAGGAAGAGAAGACTCCCTTAGGAGTCGAAACGGAAAGAATGTACCAAAACCTCCTTAGGTGTCACTGGCAGAGTAAACCCCTCTGATGACACTGGGGTGTCTTCTTAGTTGTCGTCTTCTTCTTACCTGCAAACCTCACCCACTGTTCTGACAGCCACTCATAGCACTCAGAACAATGATCCTCTCTATTGCAGAAATGCTTCCTCCAATAGGTGCACAGTGTAAGGTTAATAGCTAGATAAGAACCTTTTACATGGCCTGTACTTCCCAGGACAACACTGAATGGCAATGATCTTTCTTGGTGAAGAGAGGGGTGAAGGCTGAAATGGCTTGTGAACTTGTTCTCTAAAAAGAAAAAAGACAAACATACCAAATCTCATAAACACACCAAAAGAAGCGTAAAAGTTTAGGAAATACACAAGAAAACGAGCATAAGTAAGTCCAATAGCAGTGAAAGTGAAAGTCGGCACAGACACCCAAAGAAGATGTCTGCAGCTGACAGTGGCCAAAAGCAAAGTGGAGTGCAGACTGACAGATAAGCAGGGCTTTCCCTATCTGTCGATAGTTCACTGCCTTGTCAGTAATTTTTTAATGGCTGTTCCAGCTAGTGTTCGCAAGCTTATCCTAATGTAAAGAACAAAGGTTTGTATTAGTATAGGAACAAACATGATCTTTCTCTAGCCTACTAAACAAGGATACTGAATATTTTCATAATAAATGATTAAGTGCAATGTCTCTATAGCTACAATTTTGGTACCTTTGCTATGACTTCTAATTCCCGATCATCAGGATTTGTTTCCTAATTCCATATTCTGCAAAACAGTCCTTAGTATAAAAGGCATAATTTTATTTGAAACTAAAATATTCTCTGAAGCAATTCTATCACAGCCCAATACTTTCCATCAACCAAGATTTTATCATCAATTTCACTTCAAAAACTATGAATTCACTCATTATTACATTTCTCCTATTAGTGACCTCACAAAAGTCCCACCCAGTACTGTACTGTCTTTTTCTCTTCTGCTATTATCACTGATCTATCCCTCTTTTTGACAGTTATTTCCCTTGTTTTCTTTCCATCCATGGCTATTTAATCAATAATTCTGTTGGCTACCCTAGGCACTATCCACCTGTTTTTCTAGATATTCTCCCTTATTTCTTCCTGCATTTTGTTTTACTTCAACTACAATTTAGTACTTAAGTTCTACTGTACATTCTTACGGTGCATGATAAGATAAAACATAAGTATGGGAAGTATTTCTGCTTTCAATACTAAATATAAAAAATATTAAGGGAGAATTTCAAGGTAATTAAATAAAACATAAAATACATATAAGATTGATGAAACCTACATTATTGGCTAATTTGTGAAGGTAAAGTAGAGCTCCATCTGCAGTGGCATCTAGTTCATCTGCATCTCCATCAAGAACTATCTGAATTGAAGATTGTGAGACACGTGTCACAACTCCCGATGTCAGTTGTTTTCTTTCATTTGCCCCATACTCATGGACACCAACTATGTCACCTGAAATATCAATGTCAAGCGATAAAACTTTAATGTTTACTTCATGCATACCAAACTTATTTTATTTATACTGTAAAGAACAAGCCACATCGCTAATGAATACATTTTTCTCCTTTCCAGCAAACTGTTTAAGAACCTGTAATTCCATACCATTCATAACCCATATTGGATATGAATCTCTGGCATACTTAGCCAAGAGTAGGGCTTCAAAAACAAACGAGTGACTAAACCACTCTCCATATTATTAACTTACTACTTCATCTGAGGTCTTGGCTTTCCCTGTAAAATAACAGGTTTCCATTTACAGAACATGACAACTTTCTTAAATTTTGTTATCTTCATAAAAGAAGACAAATATAATGAACTGATATTCAAGTTAAAAAAGTGCTAATATGTACCTGTAAATTTAAGAGATTTATACCTTAACTACAGCTCCCATCTGTTCGAAGATGCTATCTGATTATAATTGTAAATGAACCACTGTACTTCTTAGGGTGTGCCTTTAGATCATGTCATCCAACTTGAGATACAGAGGAAGTACAATGCACCTGTAACTTCCCACTATAACAATATATGGTATATTCAGGTATATTCAGGAAGTGTTCATGCCTCTAACAAGGTCTCTGACTAATTCTGTTTAAACAGTAACTGATGTATTTGAGAGAGATTTTTTGATCCCTACTTACCTTACACTTGGTGCAGGTATTGTTTATTTATGCCTACTATAATTAGTGTCAATGAGCTGAAAACAAGTATTTAAATACAGTGGGTCCCTGCTTACTCACAGATCAGCAATCGCAGCTTCAGTTACTTGTGAATTTTTCTGTGGAACTTATCTCTAAATATATTGCGGAAAATTCACTAATTCCTGAATTTTTTTGCAGAGCAATATTTGCTAATTACTGTATTTTCATTTTATTTTCATGACTACATTTTTTATGATAAAAAAGATTTACTAATTTTCAAATATTAACATTAACGTAAACAGCAAAATATCAATAAAATGCTAAATTAAAATCCTGCAAAATCACAAAACAGCTCACCAATAGTGTATACATAAACACTTCAGTTCAACCTCCATTTCTCTCTGAGATAAGAGATTTTTTATGCATATGTAACATGTGTTTATTTGTTCTGTAAGATAAATGAACAATTTACTAATTTTCAAATATTAATGTTAATGTAAGAACACCAAAATACTTATTTTGTTTTTCCCAGTCTTTTTCTGTCTCCAACTGTAGGGGGAGGGATGAAGGCCTGTCAATCATCTTGACACATTGACATGTGAATGGGGCAGCACCTGGGCAAAATCTCTCTCTTTACGCCAAAAGATACGTAAAATGTGAGAGATGGATCGATAGATAGATAGATAGAAAGGGAGGGTGGTTGATATAAATTTTTTAACTGATGTAAACATAACTCAGTTAAGCACTTCCCTCTCTCTCTCTCTCTTTGTACCCAAAGGATTCTAGTAGAATGCGAGAGATGGATGGATGGATAGATAGATATAGATAGGGCTGGAAGTAGGAATCACACAGCAGGGTCTGTTACCTTGATGCTGATTGGCTTGTTGCATGACACGCTATTGGTTGGAAGAATTACAGCTGTAACAACCAATCACACAGTAGGATATCAGCTTTGCTAGTTGCTAATTGGTTTTAACTCCGATACTCTGTGAGGGAGTTTTCCCTCTTTTTTTATGATTGATTTTAGTTTAATGTTTACTGATACTGTATATTCTTATAACCTAGTTTTGTGAATTAATCTTGGGCCAATTTAAATGCACAGAGTGGAAGGTAGGGTTTCAGACCCGGAGGACTCGGGGAATGAAGGAACGAAACCAGGAACTAACCATAAGGGCTGCCAGAAAATACTGTTACTACGTATATATGGATAAACAGATTTATCTAAAATTAAAACAAAATAATAATTTTCAACATGCAAATGTATTTTTGTTCTCTCTCTCTCTCTTTGGGGAAACCTCACACGTAGTTGTGAGCCATATATTCTCAAGGGCAATGTTGTAAGATGACTTTGAAATTATATTGAAGGGTTTTAGGATGATAGTTTAAGGTATTTGAACTATTAAAATAGGCAGATATAAGCATTTTTAGGTGTTTTTAGAAATTTTGTGCCGAGAGCCAACCGGGATCGAGAAGGGGGTGTTCCAATTGTCATGGATTTTTCCTTAACATGGGTGGTTGTGGTCCCTAACATAAACAATAAAATCAAATTAAGTTCATTAATTATGACATTTTTATGATAAAATAAAGTTTTATATATACTGAAAATACCAAGTAATTACTAATAAAGCTATGGTTCAATTCAAAAACTAAAAACCCACCAGGAAGGCAGCTTAGAAATTCAAAATAAGCCGCGGGTCGACATGGTGGCGGGGCGCTGTTATAATAAGATCTCAATATTTATGAAACACGAGACCAAAACAGCCAATAAAACAGAACAAAAACCCCACAAGAAGATGGGTGATAACGTCCCATTGTAGATGAAGAAAACCATCCGGGACTCAAAAGGAAACAAACCAGCGGGTGTTGAGGAAAGCTAACGGCTCACCGCTCTTTTCCGGGTTTTATGCTCTTATGTCCATGCAAGGAGGAGGGCAGGGCTCTTTTTCTCGATCATGTAATTACTTGGTAATGGAAAGTATATATATAATTTTCCTCTGTAATCCCCTTTATTTTATCATAAAAATGTCATTTTTATATAAGATAACTTTGAAATTATATTGAAGGGTTTTAGGATGATAGTTTAAGGTATTTACTATTAAAAAGTAATTACATAGCTGATTCCACATTGAAAGGAGGTTGTGGAAATTATGACATTTTTATGAAAAGTTAAGTTTTATATATACCTTAGTTTTACCAGACCACTGAGCTGATTAACAGCTCTCCTAGGGCCAGGAAAGCTCAATTCGTTTTATGCTCTTATGTCCATGCAAGGGGAGGAAGGATTAGACTTTTTACGTGGCTAAGAACCAATTGGATACTTAGTAACCGGGACTGAGCTGATTAACAGCTTATTGTGACTTAATCTAGAACCAATTGGACATTATAGCGAGAAATTAATTTCTATCACTAGAAATAAATCCTCTAACTCTACATCAGCTGGCCAGGGGAATTGAACTCCGGCCCATCGAGTGACAGTCAGCAGCTCTACCGGCTCACCCAACGAAGAGCTGGAGGTGGGAAAGAGCATGGACATATTCTACTCCAAAACATTAAGAAAGTAATGAATTTGAACCAGAAAGGTCGCTAACATTGAATAAATGTTTGTTGTTTCCTTACCTGTTGAGAGAGCTGCTGCAGGAAGGTACTGCCTCTGGTCGGCGCTTCTCTCAACTTGTAGTGGACGTGGCAGTATAGCCAAGGGTCGCCACTACATTAGTGGGAAACTTTGCAGCGGAGGAAGTACACTGTATGCTGACAAAGCTTTAAAAGATGCCCTTGCCCTGGGCGAAGACCAGAATACAAAATGAAAACACTGTCACCTACACCACAGAATAAAACCATAACACCCAACTGTTATCAAAGATAAAGTACGAACTGGTGGGTACTCCAGGTACAATGTACCCCCAGATTCCCAACCACTCAAAACCTTAAGTCAAGGCGAGTGGATAGCAAAGGAACAGATAGATTCCTCATGCTTCCTCTCCCAGCACCATGCCAGCCACAGATAAAGGTCCTAAAGTGCTACAATTTTCAAAAACAGTTTCTATGTCCTTGAGGTAGTGAGAGGCGAATATGGACTTGCATCTCCAGAGCGTCGACTGAAGGATTGAAGAAAAAGACAAGTTGTGTTTAAAGGGGAGGGAAGTTGCTACTGCCCTAATTTCGTGAGCTTTAACCTTAAGTAGAGGAAAAGCTTCTTCCTGGATCTGAGAGTGGGCTTCTAATATTAATTCTCTCAGAAAAAAGGATATGGCATTTTTGGAGAGCGGGTGAACTGGGTTCTTAACGGAGCACCAGAGGTTGCTCGAAGGTCCTCTAATCTTCTCCGTCCTCTGAAGATAGTACCTGAGGGACCTCACTGGACAAAGGAGTCTTTCTTCTTCCTCAGTTCCTAATATATCCATAAGGTTCTTGATGATGAAGGACCTAGGCCAGGGTTTAGAAGGGTCCTCGTTCTTTGCTAGGAAACCCAGAGAAAAGGAGCAGACTGCGTCTCCTTGTGCAAAGCCTATTCTTTTGTCTATTGCTTGTAATTCGCTAACACGTTTGGCAGTAGCGAGAGCCGTTAAAAAGTCTTTTTCATCAGATTCCTGAGGGAAACGGAAAGAAGAGGTTCGAATTGAGGACCTGAGAGCCACTTCAGTACAACGTCTAAGTTCCAAGAGACGTTGGTAGAACTATCTTTTTTGGACGTATTGAAGGATTTGATCAGGTCGGTGATATCTTGATTAGAAGATAGGTCCATTCCTCTGTGCTTAAAAACTGAGCTGAGCACTGACCTATACCCTTTGATGGTAGAGGTCGATAGTTTCTTGATGGACTTTAGAAAAATTAAAAAATCAGCTATTTGGCTTATAGATGTTTCAGAAGAAGAGACATTGTGGTGGCTGCACCACCTTCTGAAGACTGTCTATTTTGATTGGTAGAGCTTTGCAGAAGAAGCTCGTCTGCATTTCGCAATTGCCTCTGCAGCTTGTCTTGAAATTCCTTTTGCTCTGACAAGGCACTTGACAGTCTGAAGCCTGTCAGAGCCAGAGCGGATAATCTTTGGTGGACTCTGAGAAAGTGGGGTTGTCTGAGCAGAGACCGTTTTTGTGGAAGTAATCTTGGGTAGTCTACCAGAAGGCAAATCAAGTCTGGAAACCACTCCTTGTTCGGCCAAAATGGGGCTACAAGGGTCATGGAGGTGTTCTGATGCGTTGACAGCTTGTTGATTACTTCCCTGATCATTCCGAAGGGAGGGAAGGCATATACATCTAAGCTTGTCCAATCCAAAAGCATTGCATCTGTGCTCCATGCTGGAGGATCTGGGACCGTAGAGCAAAAGAGGGGCAGACGGTGGTTTCTGGACGTCGCAAAAAGATCCACTGTGGGTTTGCCCCACAGTTTCCAAAGGTTGTTGCAGACTACTGGATTTAAGGTCCATTCGGTCGGAAGGACCTGTTTGAGGTGGCTTAGTTCATCCGCAATCACATTCATCCTCCCTTGAATGAACCGGGTGACAAGAGAGACTCTGTTCTCTTCTGCCCACAGAAGGAGATCCTTCGCTGTCTCGTACAGGGAAAAGGAATGAGTGCCCCCTGTTTGCGAATATATGCAAGAGCTGTGGTGTTGTCCGCATGTACTACAATCTTCTTGCCGTGGACCAGATCCGAGAAGTATAGAAGGCCCAAGTGAATCGCTCGCAGTTCCTTTATGTTGATGTGAGCATTCTTTTGTTCTGTAGTCCAAGTTCCAGAGACTTCCCGACCTTCCAGAAGCGCGCCCCAGCCTAGGTCGGAGGCATCTGAATAAAATTGAAGGTCTGGATGTACTGGGAGAAGACTTTTCCCTTCCCGAAGTCTTTTTCCGCACGACCACCACTGGAGATCCTCTTTGATTTCCAACGTAATCTGGAAGATGAAAGAGTCTGGTTGGGTTCTCCTGCACCAATTCGCTTTGAGGAAAAACTGAAGTGGTCTTATGTGCAGTTTGCCTAGAATTACAAACTGCTCTACTGAAGCAAGGGTCCCCAGAAGACTCATCCACTGCACTGCCGAGCAGGAAGGAAGAGCAAGGAACTAACTGACAGTCTGAAGGCAGTTCACGATTCTTTTGGGTGACAGAAAAGCCCGAAAAGTCTGAGAGTTCAGTATCATCCCTAAATAGGGAATCTCCTGAGAAGGAATCAGAAGGGATTTCTTTTTGTTTATGAGGATGCCTAGCTCCTGTGTCAGGCAAAGAGTTCTTTTCAAGTCCTCCACGCACTTTTCCTTTGACGACGAGCGGAAAAGCCAATCGTCTAGATATAAGTTGATGTTGATTCCCAGAAGGTGAAGCCAATTCCCCAGAGGAGCAAGGATTTGGGTGAAAACTTGAGGAGAAGTCGATAAACGGAAGCATAGGGCCCGGAACTGAAGTATCCTGTTCTGAAAAACGAAGCGTAGAAATTTCTGAGAGTCTGGATGAACAGGAATGTGAAAGTATGCATCCTGCATATCCAGGTTAACCATCCAGTCCCCCTGATGTAGTGAGGACATGACAGAGCGAATGGTCTCCATGTGAAACCTCGTCTTCAGTACGAAGAGATTCAGAGCGCTTACATCCAGAACGGGCCTCCAGCCCCCCGAGGCCTTTGGAACCATGAAAAGGTGATTGTAGAAACCTTCTGAGTGGGGCTCTAGGACTTCTTCCACCACTCCTTTGGAAAGGAGTTCGACTTCTTGACAGAGGGCCAAAAACTTCGTGGAACCTTTTGAGTACGCTGTCAAGGCGATAGGAGATGTAGTTAAGGGAGGAGTCTTCACGAAAGGAATACAGTAGCCCTCTTTGAGAACCTTGATCACCCAGGGGTCTGCTCCTCTGTTCTCCCATTCCTTCCAGAAAAGAAGTCTGGCTCCTACCTGGGCGCGGAGGACTAACTTCTTACTTCTTGGGGTTGGATTTGAAGGAAGACCTCTTGATGGACTTCGCAGGAGGTCGGAAGTTTGATCTAGGTCGAGGCTGGGTAGTAGTTCTCCCTCCACGAAAGGGTTGAGGCTGAAGAGGGGAGAATGATCTAGATGAGGAAGGTACAGGCTCCTTAGGACGTCTAGTGGACTGAGTCAACAAGTTAGAGGTGGACTTGCTCTGTAGCTCTAAAAGAATATCCTTCACTATATTTTGAGGAAAGAGGTGAGACTTGTCTAAGGCAGCGAAGAGTAAAGCTGACTTCTGCGTCGGTGAGACTCCTTTCGAGGTGAATGAACACCAGAGCTCCCTCTTCTTAAGGACACCCATAGAAAACAGTGAGGCGAGTTCCAAAGAGCCATCTCTAATTGCTCTGTCTGAGCATGAAATAACTCCAAGCCAATCGGAGGCAAGATCTTCAGCTAAATCCAGGCAGTCTCCAATCTTACTCCCTAGAGCTCTGATGGCCCAATCATAGGAAACTAAAGATCTCAAACACCTTAAAAATATTCTTGATAAGGTGGTCTAGTTCGGCTGATGAAAACATTATCTTGGCCGACAATAAAGCCTTTCTTGATGGGATGAATCCACCAGACCAGAGAAGTCCCTTGGGAGGAGGCAGAAACTCCCAAGGAAGGAGCTTCTGGTGGCATAATAAGAGTATCTCATCTTCAACAATTTGCTGGGCAGAAAGGCAAAGTCGCTTTGCCCTGTTCTCTCTTAGCGGTCAGCCAGGCATGAACTTCTTTGAGAGCTTTCTTCGAGGAGGAGGAGGAAAGAACAAGCTTGGGTAGTCTGGTACTTTCTGACGGATGCTTTTTCATGAGGTAGGTAGAAGCTGGAGAAGTAGGTGAAGGAGGCTTGAAGAAGTCTGGGTAATTCTCCAAGAGGAAACGTAGGGGAGATGAGTAGGAAGAAGAGGGAACTGTATCCTGAACA